>NW_025727934.1:0-114064 GCF_021461385.2 Schistocerca piceifrons
GGAATCTATAACAAGTGTCACAGGAATGGTTCAAAACATAGACAGTAAAAAGAGTCAGTTTTCTTGTACTTAAGTCGGCATTGTGCCTTTTGTATTTAATTCCGATGCAATTTCTGTGTTACATCGTCAAGAAGGAGGTCAGAGGGATACTGTAAACCTGAAGTAAAGCATCGTAATCCTAATCGAGTGTCACATGAATGGTTCAAAATATAGACAGTAAGAAGAGTCAGTTTTCTTGTACTTAAGTCGGCATTGTACCTTTTGTATTTAATTCCGATGCAATTTCTGTGTTTCATCGTCAATAAGAAGGGCAGAGGGATACTGTAAACCTGAAGTGAAGCATCGGAATCTATAACTAGTGTCACAGGAATGGTTCAAAACATAGACAGTATGAAGAGTCAGTTCTCTTGTACTTAAGTCGGCATTGTGCCTTTTGTATTTAATTCCGATGCAATTTATTTGTTTCATCGTCTATATGAAGGTCAGAGGCATACAGTAAACCTGAAGTGAAGCATCGGAATCTATAACTAGTGTCACAGGAATGGTTCAAAACATAGAGAGTATGAAGTGCCAGCTTTCTTGTAATTAAGTCGGCATTGTGCATTTTGTATTTAATTCCGATGCAATTTCAGTGTTTCATCGTCAATAAGAAGGTGAGAGGGATATAGGGAGCCTGTAGTGAAGCATCGGATTCTATAACTAGTGTCACAGGAATTATTCAAAACATAGACAGTAAGAAGATCAGTTTCCTTGTACTTAAGTCGGCATTGTGCCTTTTGTATTTAATCCGATGCAATTACTGTGTTTCATAGCCAATAAGGAGGACGGAGGGATACGGTAAACCTGAAGTGAAGCATCGGAATCTACAACTAGTGTCACAGGAATTGTTCAAAACATAGACAGTAAGAAGAGTCAGATTTCTTGTACTTATGTCAGCATTGTGCCTTTTGTATTAAATTCCGATGCGATTGCTGTGTTTCATCGTCAATAAGAAGGTCAGAGGGATACAGTAAACCTGCAGTGAAACATCGGAATTTATAACTAGTGTCACATGAATGGTTCAAAACATAGGCAGTAAGAAGAATGAGTTTTCTTGTACTTCAGTCGGCATTGTGCCTTTTGTATTTAATTCCGATGCAATTTCTGTGTTTCATCGTCAATAAGAATGTCAGAGGGATACAGTAAACATGAAGTGAAGCATCGGAATCCATAACTAATGTCACAGGAATGGTTGAAAACATAGACAGTAAGAAGAGTCAGTTTTCTTGTACATAAGTCGACATTCTGCCTTTTGTATTTAATTCCGATGCAATTTCTGTGTTTCATCGTCAATAAGAAGGTCAGTGGGATACAGTAAACCTGAAGTGAAGCATCGGAATCTATTACTAGTGTCACAGGAATGGTTCAAAACGTAGACAGTAAGAAGAGTCAGTTTTCTTGTACTTAAGTCGGAATTGTGCCTTTTGTATTTAATTCCGATGCAATTTCAGTGTTTCATCGTCAATAAGATGGTCAGAGGGATACAGTGAACCTGAAGTGAAGCATCGGAATCTATAACTAGTGTCACAGGAGTAGTTCAAAACATAGACAGTAAGAAGAGTCAGATTTCTTGTACTTAAATCGGCATTGGGCCTTTTGTATTTAATGGCGATGCAATTTCAGTGTTTCATCGTCAATAAGAAGGTCAGAGGGATACAGTAAACCTGCAGTGAAGCATCGGAATCAATAACTAGTGTCACATGAATGTTTCAAATCGTAGACAGTAAGAAGAGTCAGTTTTCTTGTACTTAAGTCAGCATTGTGCCTTTTGTATTTAATTCCGATGCAATTTCTGTGTTTCATCGTCAGTAAGAACGTCAGAGGGATACAGTAAACCTGAAGTGAAGCATCGGAATCTATAACTAGTGTCACAGGAATGATTCAAATCATAGACAGTAAGAAGAGTCAGTTTTCTTGTACTTAAGTCGGCATTGTGCTTTTTGTATTTAATTCCGATGCAATTTTGTGTTTCATCGTCAATATGAAGGTCAGAGGCATACAGTAAACCTGAAGTGAAGCATCGGAATCTATAACTAGTGTCACAGGAATGGTTCTAAACATAGAGAGTATGATGTGCCTGCTTTCTTGTACATAAGTCGGCATTGTGCCTTTTGTATTTAATTCCGATGCAATTTCAGTGTTTCATCGTCAATATAAAGGTCAGAGGGATATAGTGAGCCTGAAGGGAAGCATCGGATTCAATAACTAGTGTCACAGGAATTATTCAAAACATAGATAGTAAGAAGATCAGTTTTCTTGTACTTAAGTCGGCATTGTGCCTTTTGTATTTAATCCGATGCAATTACTGTGTTTCATCGCCAATAAGAAGGACGGAGGGATACGGTAAACCTGAAGTGAAGCATCGGAATCTATAACTAGTGTCACAGGAATTGTTCAAAGCATAGACAGTAAGAAGAGTCAGATTTCTTGTACTTATGTCAGCATTGTGCCTTTTGTATTAAATTCCGATGCGATTGCGGTGTTTCATCGTCAATAAGAAGGTCAGAGGAATACAGTAAACCTGAAGTGAAGCATCGGAACCTATAACTAGTGTCACAGGAATGGTACAAATCATAGACAGTAAGAAGAGTCAGTTTTCTTGTACTTAGGTCGGCATTGTGCCTTTTGTATTTAATTCCGATGCAATTTCTGTGTTTCATCGTCAATGAGAAGGTCAGAGGGATACAGTAAGCCTGAAGTGAAGCATCGGAATCTATAATTAGTGACACATGAATGGTTCAAAACATAGACAGTAAGAAGATTCAGTTTTCTTGTATTTAAATCAGCATTGTGCCTTTTGTATTTAATTTCGATGCAATTTCTGTGTTTCATCGTCAATAAGAAGGTCAGAGGGATATAGGGAGCCTGAAGTGAAGCATCGGATTCTATAACTAGTGTCACAGGAATTATTCAAACCAAAGACAGTAAGAAGATCAGTTTTCTTGTACTTAAGTCGGCATTGTGCCTTTTGTATTTAATCCGATGCAATTACTGTGTTTCATCGCCAATAAGGAGGACGGAGGGATACGGTAAACCTGAAGTGAAGCATCGGAATCTATAACTAGTGTCACAGGAATTGTTCAAAGCATAGACAGTAAGAAGAGTCCGATTTCTTGTACTTATGTCAGCATTGTGCCTTTTGTATTAAATTCCGATGCGATTGCTGTGTTTCATCGTCAATAAGATGGTCAGAGGGATACAGTAAACCTGCAGTGAAGCATCGGAATTTATAACTAGTGTCACATGAATGGTTCAAAACATAGGCAGTAAGAAGAATGAGTTTTCTTGTACTTCAATCGGCATTGTGCATTTTGTATTTAATTCCGATGCAATTTCTGTGTTTCATCGTCAATAAGAATGTCAGAGGGATACAGTAAACATGAAGTGAAGCATCAGAATCCATAACTAGTGTCACAGGAATGGTTGAAAACATAGACAGTAAGAAGAGTCAGTTTTCTTGTACATAAGTCGGCATTCGGCCTTTTGTATTTAATTCCGATGCAATTTCTGTGTTTCATCGTCAATAAGAAGGTCAGTGGGATACAGTAAACCTGAAGTGAAGCATCGGAATCTATTACTAGTGTCACAGGAATGGTTCAAATCGTAGACAGTAAGAAGAGTCAGTTTTCTTGTACTTAAGTCGGAAATGTGCCTTTTGTATTTAATTCCGATGCAATTTCAGTGTTTCATCGTCAATAAGATGGTCAGAGGGATGCAGTGAACCTGAAGTGAAGCATCGGAATCTATAACTAGTGTCACAGGAATAGTTCAAAACATAGACAGTAAGAAGAGTCAGATTTCTTGTACTAAAATCGGCATTCGGCCTTTTGTATTTAATGCCGATGCAATTTTAGTGTTTCATCGTCATTAAGAAGGTCAGAGGGATACAGTAAACCTGCAGTGAAGCATCGGAATCAATAACTAGTGTCACATGAATGTTTCAAATCGTAGACAGTAAGAAGAGTCAGTTTTCTTGTACTTAAGTCGGCATTGTGCCTTTTGTATTTAATTCCGAAGTAATTTCTGTGTTTCATCGTCAATAAGAAGGTCAGAGGTATACAGTTAACCTGAAGTGAAGCATCGGAAACTATAACAAGTGTCACAGGTATGGTTCAAAACATAGACAGTAAGAAGAGTCAGTTTTCTTGTACTTAAGTCAGCATTGTGCCTTTTGTATTTAATTCCGATGCAATTTCTGTCTTTCATCGTCAGTAAGAACGTCAGAGGGATACAGTAAACCTGAAGTGAAGCATCGGAATCTATAACTAGTGTCACAGGAATGGTTCAAATCATAGACAGTAAGAAGAGTCAGTTTTCTTGTACTTAAGTCGGCATTGTGCGTTTTCTATTTAATTCCGATGCAATTTCTGTGTTTCATCGTCAATAAGAAGCTCAGAGGGATACAGTAAACCTGAAGTGAAGCATCGGAATCTATAACTAGTGTCACAGGAATGGTTCAAACATAGTTAGTAAGAAGAGTCAGTTATCTTGTGCTTAAGTCGGCATTGTGCCTTTTGTATTTATTTCCGAAGCAATTTCTGTGTTTCATCGTCAATAAGAAGGTCAGAGGGATACAGTAAACCTGAAGTAAAGCAACGGAATCTATAACGAGTTGCAAATGAATGGTTCAAAACATAGACAGTAAGAAGAGTCAGTTTTCTTGTACATAAGTCGGCATTGTCCCTTTTGTATTTAATTCCGATGCAATTTCTGTGTTTCATCGTCATTAAGAAGGTCAGAGGGATACAGTAAACCTGAAGTGAAGCATCGGAATCTATAACTAGTGTCACAGGAATGGTTCAAAACATAGACAGTAAGTAGAGTCAATTTTCTTGTACTTAAGTCGACATTGTGCCTTTTGTATTCAATTCCGATGCAATTTCTCTGTTTCATCGTCAATAAGAAGGTCAGAGGCATACAGTAAACCTGAAGTGAAGCATCGGAATCTATAACTAGTGTCACAGGAATGGTTCAAACATAGACAGTAAGGAGAGTAAGTTTTCTTGTACTTAAGTCGGCATTGTGCCCTTTGTATTTAATTCCGATGCAATTTCATTGTTCCATCGCCAATAAGAAGGTCAGAGGGATACAGTGTACCTGAAGTGAAGCATCGGAATCTATAACTAGTGTCACAGGAATGGTTCAAACCATAGACAGTAAGAAGAGTCAGTTTTCTTGTACTTAAGTCGGCATTGTGCCTTTTGTATTCAATTCCGAGGCAATTTCTGTGTTTCATCGTCAATAAGAAGGTCAGAGGAATACAGTAAACCTGAAGTGAAGCATCGGAATCTATAACTAGTGTCACAGGAATGGTACAAATCATAGACAGTAAGAAGAGTCAGTTTTCTTGTACTTAGGTCGGCATTGTGCCTTTTGTATTTAATTCCGATGCAATTTCTGTGTTTCATCGTCAATGAGAAGGTCAGAGGGATACAGTAAACCTGAAGTGAAGCATCGGAATCTATAATTAGTGACACATGAATGGTTCAAAACATAGACAGTAAGAAGATTCAGTTTTCTTGTATTTAAATCAGCATTGTGCCTTTTGTATTTAATTTCGATGCAATTTCTGTGTTTCATCGTCAATAAGAAGGTCAGAGGGATACAGTAAACCTGAAGTGAAGCATCGGAATCTATAACTAGTGTCACAGGAATGGTTCAAAATATAGACAGTAGGAAGAGTCAGTTTTCTTGTACTTATGTCGGCATTGTGCATTTTGAATTTAATTCCGATGCAATTTATGTGTTTCATCGTCAATATGAAGGTCAGAGGGATACAGTAAACCTGAAGTAAAGCATCCTAAACTAAAACGAGTGTCATATGAATGGTTCAAAATATAGACAGTAAGAAGAGTCAATTTTCTTGTACTTAAGTCGGCATTGTGCCTTTTGTATTTAATTCCGTTGCAATTTCTGTGTTTCGGCGTGAATAAGAATGTCAGAGGTATACAGTAAACCTGTAGTGAAGCATCGGAATCTATAACTAGTGTCACAGGAATGGTTCAAATCATAGACAGTAAGAAGGTTCAGTTTTCTTGTACTTAAGTCGGCATTGGGCCTTTTCTATTTAATTACGATGCAATTTCTGTGTTTCATCGTCAATAAGAAGCTCAGAGGGATACAGTAAACCTGAAGTGAAGCATCGGAATCTGTAACTAGTGTCACAGGAATGGTTCAAAACATAGACAGCAAGAAGAGTCGGTTTTCTTGTACTTAAGTCGGCATTGTGCCTTTTGTATTTAATTCCGATGCAATTTCTGTGTTTCATCGTCAAGAAGAAGGTCAGAGGGATACAGTAAACCTGAAGTAAAGCATCGTAATCTATATCGAGTGTCACATGAATGGTTCAAAACATAGGCAGTAAGAAGAATGAGTTTTCTTGTACCTCAATCGGCATTGTGCATTTTGTATTTAATTCCGATGCAATTTCTGTGTTTCATCGTCAATAAGAATGTCAGAGGGATACAGTAAACATGAAGTGAAGCATCGGAATCCATAACTAGTGTCACAGGAATGGTTGAAAACATAGACAGTAAGAAGAGTCAGTTTTCTTGTACATAAGTCGGCATTCGGCCTTTTGTATTTAATTCCGATGCAATTTCTGTGTTTCATCGTCAATAAGAAGGTCAGTGGGATACAGTAAACCTGAAGTGAAGCATCGGAATCTATTACTAGTGTCACAGGAATGGTTCAAAACGTAGACAGTAAGAAGAGTCAGTTTTCTTGTACTTAAGTCGGAAATGTGCCTTTTGTATTTAATTCCGATGCAATTTCAGTGTTTCATCGTCAATAAGTTGGTCAGAGGGATGCAGTGAACCTGAAGTGAAGCATCGGAATCTATAACTAGTGTCACAGGAATAGTTCAAAACATAGACAGTAAGAAGAGTCAGATTTCTTGTACTTAAATCGGCATTGGGCCTTTTGTATTTAATGCCGATGCAATTTTAGTGTTTCATCGTCAATAAGAAGGTCAGAGGGATACAGTAAACCTGCAGTGAAGCATCGGAATCAATAACTAGTGTCACATGAATGTTTCAAATCGTAGACGGTAAGAAGAGTCAGTTTTCTTGTACTTAAGTCGGCATTGTGCCTTTTGTATTTAATTCCGAAGCAATTTCTGTGTTTCATCGTCAATAAGAAGGTCAGAGGTATACAGTTAACCTGAAGTGAAGCATCGGAAACTATAACAAGTGTCACAGGTATGGTTCAAAACATAGACAGTAAGAAGAGTCAGTTTTCTTGTACTTAAGTCAGCATTGTGCCTTTTGTATATAATTCCGATGCAATTTCTGTCTTTCATCGTCAGTAAGAACGTCAGAGGGATACAGTAAACCTGAAGTGAAGCATCGGAATCTATAACTAGTGTCACAGGAATGGTTCAAATCATAGACAGTAAGAAGAGTCAGTTTTCTTGTACTTAAGTCGGCATTGTGCGTTTTCTATTTAATTCCGATGCAATTTCTGTGTTTCATCGTCAATAAGAAGCTCAGAGGGATACAGTAAACCTGAAGTGAAGCATCGGAATCTATAACTAGTGTCACAGGAATGGTTCAAAGCATAGTTAGTAAGAAGAGTCAGTTATCTTGTACTTAAGTCGGCATTGTGCCTTTTGTATTTATTTCCGAAGCAATTTCTGTGTTTCATCGTCAATAAGAAGGTCGGAGGGATTCAGTAAACCTGAAGTAAAGCAACGGAATCTATAACGAGTTGCAAATGAATGGTTCAAAACATAGACAGTAAGAAGAGTCAGTTTTCTTGTACATAAGTCGGCATTGTCCCTTTTGTATTTAATTCCGATGCAATTTCTGTGTTTCATCGTCATTAAGAAGGTCAGAGGGATACAGTAAACCTGAAGTGAAGCATCGGAATCTATAACTAGTGTCACAGGAATGGTTCAAAACATAGACAGTAAGTAGAGTCAGTTTTCTTGTACTTAAGTCGACATTGTGCCTTTTGTATTCAATTCCGATGCAATTTCTCTGTTTCATCGTCAATAAGAAGGTCAGAGGCATACAGTAAACCTGAAGTGAAGCATCGGAATCTATAACTAGTGTCACAGGAATGGTTCAAACATAGACAGTAAGGAGAGTAAGTTTTCTTGTACTTAAGTCGGCATTGTGCCCTTTGTATTTAATTCCGATGCAATTTGATTGTTCCACCGCCAATAAGAAGGTCAGAGGGATACAGTGTACCTGAAGTGAAGCATCGGAATCTATAACTAGTGTCACAGGAATGGTTCAAACCATAGACAGTAAGAAGAGTCAGTTTTCTTGTACTTAAGTCGGCATTGTGCCTTTTGTATTCAATTCCGAGGCAATTTCTGTGTTTCATCGTCAATAAGAAGGTCAGAGGAATACAGTAAACCTGAAGTGAAGCATCGGAATCTATAACTAGTGTCACAGGAATGGTACAAATCATAGACAGTAAGAAGAGTCAGTTTTCTTATACTTAGGTTGGCATTGTGCCTTTTGTATTTAATTCCGATGCAATTTCTGTGTTTCATCGTCAATGAGAAGGTCAGAGGGATACAGTAAACCTGAAGTGAAGCATCGGAATCTATAATTAGTGACACATGAATGGTTCAAAACATAGACAGTAAGAAGATTCAGTTTTCTTGTATTTAAATCAGCATTGTGCCTTTTGTATTTAATTTCGATGCAATTTCTGTGTTTCATCGTCAATAAGAAGGTCAGAGGGATACAGTAAACCTGAAGTGAAGCATCGGAATCTATAACTAGTGTCACAGGAATGGTTCAAAATATAGACAGTAGGAAGAGTCAGTTTTCTTGTACTTATGTCGGCATTGTGCATTTTGAATTTAATTCCGATGCAATTTATGTGTTTCATCGTCAATATGAAGGTCAGAGGGATACAGTAAACCTGAAGTAAAGCATCGTAAACTATAACGAGTGTCATATGAATGGTTCAAAATATAGACAGTCAGAAGAGTCAATTTTCTTGTACTTAAGTCGGCATTGTGCCTTTTGTATTTAATTCCGATGCAATTTCTGTGTTTCGTCGTGAATAAGAATGTCAGAGGTATACAGTAAACCTGTAGTGAAGCATCGGAATCTATAACTAGTGTCACAGGAATGGTTCAAATCATAGACAGTAAGAAGGTTCAGTTTTCTTGTACTTAAGTCGGCATTGGGCCTTTTCTATTTAATTACGATGCAATTTCTGTGTTTCATCGTCAATAAGAAGCTCAGAGGGATACAGTAAACCTGAAGTGAAGCATCGGAATCTGTAACTAGTGTCACAGGAATGGTTCAAAACATAGACAGCAAGAAGAGTCAGTTTTCTTGTACTTAAGTCGGCATTGTGCCTTTTGTATTTAATTCCGATGCAATTTCTGTGTTTCATCGTCAAGAAGAAGGTCAGAGGGATACAGTAAACCTGAAGTAAAGCATCGTAATCTATATCGAGTGTCACATGAATGGTTCAAAACATAGGCAGTAAGAAGAATGAGTTTTCTTGTACTTCAATCGGCATTGTGCATTTTGTATTTAATTCCGATGCTATTTCTGTGTTTCATCGTCAATAAGAATGTCAGAGGGACACAGTAAACATGAAGTGAAGCATCGGAATCCATAACTAGTGTCACAGGAATGGTTGAAAACATAGACAGTAAGAAGAGTCAGTTTTCTTGTACATAAGTCGGCATTCGGCCTTTTGTATTTAATTCCGATGCAATTTCTGTGTTTCATCTTCAATAAGAAGGTCAGTGGGATACAGTAAACCTGAAGTGAAGCATCGGAATCTATTACTAGTGTCACAGGAATGGTTCAAAACGTAGACAGTAAGAAGAGTCAGTTTTCTTGTACTTAAGTCGGAAATGTGCCTTTTGTATTTAATTCCGATGCAATTTCAGTGTTTCATCGTCAATAAGTTGGTCAGAGGGATGCAGTGTACCTGAAGTGAAGCATCGGAATCTATAACTAGTGTCACAGGAATAGTTCAAAACATAGACAGTAAGAAGAGTCAGATTTCTTGTACTTAAATCGGCATTGGGCCTTTTGTATTTAATGCCGATGCAATTTTAGTGTTTCATCGTCAATAAGAAGGTCAGAGGGATACAGTAAACCTGCAGTGAAGCATCGGAATCAATAACTAGTGTCACATGAATGTTTCAAATCGTAGACGGTAAGAAGAGTCAGTTTTCTTGTACTTAAGTCGGCATTGTGCCTTTTGTATTTAATTCCGAAGCAATTTCTGTGTTTCATCGTCAATAAGAAGGTCAGAGGTATACAGTTAACCTGAAGTGAAGCATCGGAAACTATAACATGTGTCACAGGTATGGTTCAAAACATAGACAGTAAGAAGAGTCAGTTTTCTTGTACTTAAGTCAGCATTGTGCCTTTTGTATTTAATTCCGATGCCATTTCTGTCTTTCATCGTCAGTAAGAACGTCAGAGGGATACAGTAAACCTGAAGTGAAGCATCGGAATCTATAACTAGTGTCACAGGAATGGTTCAAATCATAGACAGTAAGAAGAGTCAGTTTTCTTGTACTTAAGTCGGCATTGTGCGTTTTCTATTTAATTCCGATGCAATTTCTGTGTTTCATCGTCAATAAGAAGCTCAGAGGGATACAGTAAACCTGAATTGAAGCATCGGAATCTATAACTAGTGTCACAGGAATGGTTCAAAGCATAGTTAGTAAGAAGAGTCAGTTATCTTGTACTTAAGTCGGCATTGTGCCTTTTGTATTTATTTCCGAAGCAATTTCTGTGTTTCATCGTCAATAAGAAGGTCGGAGGGATACAGTAAACCTGAAGTAAAGCAACGGAATCTATAACGAGTTGCAAATGAATGGTTCAAAACATAGACAGTAAGAAGAGTCAGTTTTCTTGTACATAAGTCGGCATTGTCCCTTTTGTATTTAATTCCTATGCAATTTCTGTGTTTCATCGTCATTAAGAAGGTCAGAGGGATACAGTAAACCTGAAGTGAGGCATCGGAATCTATAACTAGTGTCACAGGAATGGTTCAAAACATAGACAGTAAGTAGAGTCAGTTTTCTTGTACTTAAGTCGACATTGTGCCTTTTGTATTCAATTCCGATGCAATTTCTCTGTTTCATCGTCAATAAGAAGGTCAGAGGCATACAGTAAACCTGAAGTGAAGCATCGGAATCCTAAACTAGTGTCACAGGAATGGTTCAAACATAGACAGTAAGGAGAGTAAGTTTTCTTGTACTTAAGTCGGCATTGTGCCCTTTGTATTTAATTCCGATGCAATTTCATTGTTCCATCGCCAATAAGAAGGTCAGAGGGATACAGTGTACCTGAAGTGAAGCATCGGAATCTATAACTAGTGTCACAGGAATGGTTCAAACCATAGACAGTAAGAAGAGTCAGTTTTCTTGTACTTAAGTCGGCATTGTGCCTTTTGTATTCAATTCCGAGGCAATTTCTGTGTTTCGTCGTCAATAAGAAGGTCAGAGGAATACAGTAAACCTGAAGTGAAGCATCGGAATCTATAACTAGTGTCACAGGGGTACAAATCATAGACAGTAAGAAGAGTCAGTTTTCTTGTACTTAGGTCGGCATTGTGCCTTTTGTATTTAATCCGATGCAATTTCTGTGTTTCATCGTCAATGAGAAGGTCAGAGGGATACAGTAACCCTGAAGTGAAGCATCGGAATCTATAATAGTGACACATGAATGGTTCAAACATAGACAGTAAGAAGATTCAGTTTCTTGTATTTAAATCAGCATTGTGCCTTTTGTATTTAAATTCGATGCAATTTCTGTGTTTCATCGTCAATAAGAAGGTCAGAGGGATACAGTATACTTGAAGTGAAGCATCGGAATCTATAACTAGTGTCACAGGAATGGTTCAAAATATAGACAGTAGGAAGAGTGAGTATTCTTGTACTTAAGTCGGCATTGTGCATTTTGAATTTAATTCCGATGCAATTTATGTGTTTCATCGTCAATATGAAGGTCAGAGGGATACAGTAAACCTGAAGTAAAGCATCGTAAACTATAACGAGTGTCATATGAATGGTTCAAAATATAGACAGTAAGAAGATTCAATTTTCTTGTACTTAAGTCGGCATTGAGCCTTTTGTATTAATTCCGATGCAATTTCTGTGTTTCGTCGTGAATAAGAATGTCAGAGGTATAGCAGTAAACCTGTAGTGAAGCATCGGAATCTATAACTAGTGTCACAGGAATGGTTCAAATCATAGACAGTAAGAAGGGTTCAGTTTTCTTGTACTTAAGTCGGCATTGGGCCTTTTCTATTTAATTACGATGCAATTTCTGTGTTTCATCGTCAATAAGAAGCTCAGAGGGATACAGTAACCCTGACGTGAAGCATCGGAATCTGTACTAGTGTCACAGGAATGGTTCAAAACATAGACAGCAAGAAGAGTCAGTTTTCTTGTACTTAAGTCGGCATTGTGCCATTTGTATTTAATTCCGATGCAATTTCTGTGTTTCATCGTCAAGAAGAAGGTCAGAGGGATCAGTAAACCTGAAGTAAAGCATCGTAATCTATATCGAGTGTCACATGAATGGTTCAAAATATAGACAGTAAGAAGAGTCAGTTTTCTTGTACTTAAGTTGGCATTGTACCTCTTGTATTTAATTCCGATGCAATTCTCTGTGTTTCATTGTCAATCAGAAGGGCAAGAGGGATACTGTAAACCTGAAGTGAAGCATCGGAATCTATAACTAGTGTCACAGGAATGGTTCAAAACATAGAGAGTATGAAGTGCCAGCTTTCTGTACATAAGTCGGCATAGTGCATTTTGTATTTAATTCCGATGCAATTTCAGTGTTTCATCGACAATAAGAAGGTCAGAGGGATATAGCGAGCCTGAAGTGAAGCATCGGATTCTATAACTAGTGTCACAGGAATGGTTAAAAGCATAGACAGTAAGAAGAGTCAGTTTTCTTGTACTTAAGTCGGCATTGTGCCTTTTGTATTTAATTCCGATGCAATTTCTGTGTTTCATCGTCAATAAGAAGGTCGGAGGTATACGGTAAACCTGAAGTGAAGCATCGGAATCTATAACTAGTGTCACAGGAATTGTTCAAAGCATAGACAGTAAGAAGAGTCCGATTTCTTGTACTTCAGTCGGCATTGTGCCTTTTGTATTTAATTCCGATGCAATTTCTGTGTTTCATAGTCAATAAGAAGGTCAGAGGGATACAGTAAACCTGAAGTGAAGCATCGGAATTTATATTTAGTGTCACAGGAATGATTCAAAATATAGACAGTAAGAAGAGTCAGTAATCTTGTACTTAGGTCGGCATTGTGCCTTTTGTATTTATTTCCGAAGCAATTTCTGTGTTTCATCGTCAAAAGAAGGTCAGAGCGATACAGTAAACCTGAAGTAAAGCATCGGAATCTATAACGAGTTTCAAATGAATGGTTCAAAACATAGACAGTAAGAAGAGTCAGTTTTCTTGTACATAAGTCGGCATTGTGCCTTTTGTATTTAATTCCGATGCAATTTCTGTGTTTCATCGTCAATAAGCAGGTCAGAGGGATACAGTAAACCTGAAGTGAAGCATCGGAATCTATAACTAGTGTCACAGGAATGGTTTAAAACATAGACAGTAAGAAGAGTAAGTTTTCTTGTACTTAAGTCGGCATTGTGCCATTTGTATTTAATTCCGAGGCAATTTCATTGTTCCATCGCCAATAAGAAGGTCAGGGGGATACAGTGAATCTGAAGTGAAGCATCGGAATCTATAACTAGTGTCACAGGAATGGTTCAAACCATAGACAGTAAGAAGAATCAGTTTTCTTGTACATAAGTCGGCATTGTGCCTTTTGTATTTAATTCCGAGGCAATTTCTGTGTTTCATCGTCAATAAGAAGGTCAGAGGAATACAGTAAACCTGAAGTGAAGCATCGGAATCTATAACTAGTGTCACAGGAATGGTTAAAAGCATAGACAGTAAGAAGAGTCAGTTTTCTTGTACTTAAGTCGGCATTGTGCCTTTTGTATTTAATTCCGATGCAATTTCTGTGTTTCATCGTCAAGAATAAGGTCAGAGGGATACAGTAAACCTGAAGTAAAGCATCGTAATCTATATCGAGAGTCACATGAATGGTTCAAAATATAGACAGTAAGAGGACGTAGTTTTCTTGTACTTAAGTCGGCATTGTACCTTTTGTATTTATTTCGGTGCAATCTCTGTGTTTCATCGTCAATAAGAAGGGCAGAGGGATACTGTAAACCTGAAGTGAAGCATCGGAATCTATAACTAGTGTCACAGGAATGGTTCAAAACATAGACAGTATGAAGAGTCAGTTCTCTTGTACTTAAGTCGGCATTGTGCCTTTTGTATTTAATCCGATGCAATTACTGTGTTTCATCGCCAATAAGAAACGGAGGGATACGGTAAACCTGAAGTGAAGCATCGGAATCTATAACTAGTGTCACAGGAATTGTTGAAAGCATAGACAGTAAGAAGAGTCAGATTTCTTGTACTTATGTCAGCATTGTGCCTTTTGTATTAAAATCCGATGCGATTGCTGTGTTTCATCGTCAATAAGAAGGTCAGAGGGATACAGTAAACTTGCAGTGAAGCATCGGAATTTATAACTAGTTTCACATGAATGGTTCAAAACATATTCACTAAGAAGAATCAGTTTTCTTGTACTTCAGTCGGCATTGTGCCGTTTGTATTTAATTCCGATGCAATTTCTGTGTTTCATCGTCAATAAGAGGGTCAGAGGGATACAGTAAACAAGAAGTGAAGCATCGGAATTTATATTTAGTGTCACAGGAATGATTCAAAACATAGACAGTAAGAAGAGTCAGTTATCATGGACTTAAGTCGGCATTGTGCCTTTTGTATTTATTTCCGAAGCAATTTCTGTGTTTCATCGTCAATAAGAAGGTCAGAGGGATACAGTAAACCTGAAGTAAAGCAACGGAATCTATAACGAGTTGCAAATGAATGGTTCAAAGCATAGACAGTAAGAAGAGTCAGTTTTCTTGTACATAAGTCGGCATTGTGCCTTTTGTATTTAATTCCGATGCAATTTCTGTGTTTCATCGTCAATAAGAAGGTCAGAGGGATACAGTAAACCTGAAGTGAAGCATCGGAATCTATAACTAGTGTCACAGGAATGGTTCAAAGCATAGACAGTAAGTAGAGACAGTTTTCTTGTACTTAAGTCGACATTGTGCCTTTTGTATTCAATTCCGATGCAATTTCTCTGTTTCATCGTCAATAAGAAGGTCAGAGGCATACAGTAAACCTGAAGTGAAGCATCGGAATCTATAACTAGTGTCACAGGAATGGTTCAAACATAGACAGTAAGAAGAGTAAGTTTTCTTGTACTTAAGT
Organism: Schistocerca piceifrons; assembly: GCF_021461385.2. Taxonomy (NCBI): domain Eukaryota; kingdom Metazoa; phylum Arthropoda; class Insecta; order Orthoptera; family Acrididae; genus Schistocerca; species Schistocerca piceifrons. The sequence continues at coordinate 15,360 of NW_025727934.1, forward strand.
CGGCATTGTGCCCTTTGTATTTAATTCCGATGCAATTTCATTGTTCCATCGGCAGTAAGAAGGTCAGAGGGATACAGTGTACCTGAAGTGAAGCATCGGAATCTATAACTAGTGTCAACGGAATGGTTCAAATCATAGACAGTAAGAAGAGTCAGTTTTCTTGTACTTAGGTCGGCATTGTGCCTTTTGTATTTAATTCCGATGCAATTTCTGTGTTTCATCGTCAATGAGAAGGTCAGAGGGATACAGTAAACCTGAAGTGAAGCATCGGAATCTATAATTAGTGACACATGAATGGTTCAAAACATAGACAGTAAGAAGACTCAGTTTTCTTGTATTTAAATCAGCATTGTGCCTTTTGTATTTAATTTCGATGCAATTTCTGTGTTTCATCGTCAATAAGAAGGTCAGAGGGATACAGTAAACCTGAAGTGAAGCATCGGAATCTATAACTAGTGTCACAGGAATGGTTCAAAATATAGACAGTAGGAAGAGTCAGTTTTCTTGTACTTAAGTCGGCATTGTGCCTTTTGTATTTAATTCCGATGGAATTTATGTGTTTCATCGTCAAGAAGAAGGTCAGAGGGATACAGTAAACCTGAAGTAAAGCATCGTAATCTATATCGAGTGTCACATGAATGGTTCAAAATATAGACAGTAAGAGGAGTCAGTTTTCTTGTACTTAAGTCGGCATTGTACCCTTTGTATTTAATTCCGATGCAATCTCTGTGTTTCATCGTCAATAAGAAGGGCAGAGGGATACTGTAAACCTGAAGTGAAGCATCGGAATCTATAACTAGTGTCACAGGAATGGTTCAAAACATAGACAGTATGAAGAGTCAGTTCTCTTGTACTTAAGTCGGCATTGTGCCTTTTGTATTTAATTCCGATGCAATTTCTGTGTTTCATCGTCAATATGAAGGTCAGAGGCATACAGTAAACCTGAAGTGAAGCATCGGATTCTATAACTAGTGTCACAGGAATGGTTCAAAACATAGAGAGTATGAAGTGCCAGCTTTCTTGTACATAAGTCGGCATTGTGCCTTTTTTATTTAATTCCGATGCAATTTCAGTGTTTCATCGTCAATAACAAGGTCAGAGGGATATAGTGAGCCTGAAGTGAAGCATCGGATTCTATAATTCTATAACTAGTGTCACAGGAATTATTCAAAACATAGATAGTAAGAAGATCAGTTTTCTTGTACTTAAGTTGGCATTGTGCCTTTTGTATTTAATCCGATGCAATTACTGTGTTTCATCGCCAATAAGAAGGACGGAGGGATACGGTAAACCTGAAGTGAAGCATCGGAATCTATAACTAGTGTCACAGGAATTATTCAAAACATAGACAGTAAGAAGATCAGTTTTCTTGTACTTAAGTTGGCATTGTGCCTTTTGTATTTAATCCGATGCATTAAACTGTGTTTCATCGCCAATAAGAAGGACGGAGGGATACGGTAAACCTGAAGTGAAGCATCGGAATCTATAACTAGTGTCACAGGAATTGTTCAAAGCATAGACAGTAAGAAGAGTCAGATTTCTTGTACTTATGTCAGCATTGTGCCTTTTGTATTAAATTCCGAAGCAATTGCTGTGTTTCATCGTCAATAAGAAGGTCACAGGGATACAGTAAACCTGCAGTGAAGCATCGGAATTTATAACTAGTGTCACATGAATGGTTCAAAACATAGGCAGTAAGAAGAATCAGTTTTCTTGTACTTCAGTCGGCATTGTGCCTTTTGTATTTAATTCCGATGCAATTTCTGTGTTTCATCGTCAATAAGAAGGTCAGAGGGATACAGTAAACCTGAAGTGAAGCATCGGAATTTATATTTAGTGTCACAGGAATGATTCAAAACATAGACAGTAAGAAGAGTCAGTAATCTTGTACTTAGGTCGGCATTGTGCCTTTTGTATTTATTTCCGAAGCAATTTCTGTGTTTCATCGTCAAAAAGAAGGTCAGAGCGATACAGTAAACCTGAAGTAAAGCATCGGAATCTATAACGAGTTTCCAAAGAATGGTTCAAAACATAGACAGTAAGAAGAGTCAGTTTTCTTGTACATAAGTCGGCATTGTGCCTTTTGTATTTAATTCCGATGCAATTTCTGTGTTTCATCGTCAATAAGAAGGTCAGAGGGATACAGTAAACCTGAAGTGAAGCATCGGAATCTATAACTAGTGTCACAGGAATGGTTCAAAACATAGACAGTAAGAAGAGTAAGTTTTCTTGTACTTAAGTCGGCATTGTGCCATTTGTATTTAATTCCGAGGCAATTTCATTGTTCCATCGCCAATAAGAAGGTCAGAGGGATACAGTGAATCTGAAGTGAAGCATCGGAATCTATAACTAGTGTCACAGGAATGGTTCAAACCATAGACAGTAAGAAGAGTCAGTTTTCTTGTACTTAAGACGGCATTGTGCCTTTTGTATTTAATTCCGAGGCAATTTCTGTGTTTCATCGTCAATAAGAAGGTCAGAGGAATACAGTAAACCTGAAGTGAAGCATCGGAATCTATAACTAGTGTCACAGGAATGGTTCAAAACATAGACAGTAAGAAGAGTCAGTTTTCTTGTACTTAAGTCGGCATTGTGCCTTTTGTATTTAATTCCGATGCAAATTCTGTGTTTCATCGTCAAGAAGAACGTCAGAGGGATACAGTAAACCTGAAGTAAAGCATCGTAATCTATATCGAGTGTCACATGAATGGTTCAAAATATAGACAGTAAGAGGACGTAGTTTTCTTGTACTTAAGTCGGCATTGTACCTTTTGTATTTAATTCCGATGCAATCTCTGTGTTTCATCGTCAATAAGAAGGGCAGAGGGATACTGTAAACCTGAAGTGAAGCATCGGAATCTATAACTAGTGTCACAGGAATGGTTCAAAACATAGACAGTATGAAGAGTCAGTTCTCTTGTACTTAAGTCGGCATTGTGCCTTTTGTATTTAATTCCGATGCAATTTCTGTGTTTCATAGTCAATATGAAGGTCAGAGGCATACAGTAAACCTGAAGTGAAGCATCGGAATCTATAACTAGTGTCACAGGAATGGTTCAAAACATAGAGAGTATGAAGTGCCAGCTTTCTTGTACATAAGTCGGCATAGTGCCTTTTGTATTTAATTCCGATGCAATTTCAGTGTTTCATCGCCAATAAGAAGGTCAGAGGGATATAGTGAGCCTGAAGTGAAGCATCGGATTCTATAACTAGTGTCACAGGAATTATTCAAAACATAGATAGTAAGAAGATCATTTTTCTTGTACTTAAGTCGGCATTGTGCCTTTTGTATTTAATCCGATGCAATTACTGTGTTTCATCGCCAATAAGAAGGACGGAGGGATACGGTAAACCTGAAGTGAAGCATCGGAATCTATAACAAGTGTCACAGGAATTGTTCAAAGCATAGACAGTAAGAAGAGTCAGATTTCTTGTACTTATGTCAGCATTGTGCCTTTTGTATTAAATTCCGATGCGATTGCTGTGTTTCATCGTCAATAAGAAGGTCAGAGGCATACAGTAAACCTGCAGTGAAGCATCGGAATTTATAACTAGTTTCACATGAATGGTTCAAAACATAGGCAGTAAGAAGAATCAGTTTTCTTGTACTTCAGTCGGCATTGTGCCGTTTGTATTTAATTCCGATGCAATTTCTGTGTTTCATCGTCAATAAGAAGGTCAGAGGGATACAGTAAACAAGAAGTGAAGCATCGGAATTTATATTTAGTGTCACAGGAATGATTCAAAACATAGACAGTAAGAAGAGTCAGTTATCATGGACTTAAGTCGGCATTGTGCCTTTTGTATTTATTTCCGAAGCAATTTCTGTGTTTCATCGTCAATAAGAAGGTCAGAGGGATACAGTAAACCTGAAGTAAAGCAACGGAATCTATAAAGAGTTGCAAATGAATGGTTCAAAGCATAGACAGTAAGAAGAGTCAGTTTTCTTGTACATAAGTCGGCATTGTGCTTTTTGTATTTAATTCCGATGCAATTTCTGTGTTTCATCGTCAATAAGAAGGTCAGAGCGATACAGTAAACCTGAAGTGAAGCATCGGAATCTACAACTAGTGTCACAGGAATGGTTCAAAACACAGACAGTAAGAAGAGTCAGATTTCTTGTACTTATGTCAGCATTGTGCCTTTTGTATTTAATTCCGATGCAATTTCTGTGTTTCATCGTCAATATGAAGGTCAGAGGCATACAGTAAACCTGAAGTGAAGCATCGGTATCTATAACTAGTGTCACAGGAATGGTTCAAAACATAGAGAGTATGAAGTGCCAGCTTTCTTGTACATAAGTCGGCATTGTGCCTTTTGTTTTTAATTCCGATGCGATTTCTGTGTTTCATCGTCAATAAGAAGGTCAGAGGGATACAGTAAACCTGAAGTGAAGCATCGGAATCTACAACTAGTGTCACAGGAATGGTTCAAAACATAGACAGTAAGTAGAGTCAGTTAGCTTGTACTTAAGTCGACATTGTGCCTTTTGTATTCAATTCCGATGCAATTTCTCTGTTTCATCGTCAATAAGAAGGTCAGAGGCATACAGTAAACCTGAAGTGAAGCATCGGAATCTATAACTAGTGTCACAGGAATGGTTCAAAACATAGACAGTAAGAAGAGTCAGTTTTCTTGTACTTAAGTCGGCATTGTGCCTTTTGTATTTAATTCCGATGCAATTTCTGTGTTTCATCGTCAAGAAGAACGTCAGAGGGATACAGTAAACCTGAAGTAAAGCATCGTAATCTATATCGAGTGTCACATGAATGGTTCAAAATATAGACAGTAAGAGGACGTAGTTTTCTTGTACTTAAGTCGGCATTGTACCTTTTGTATTTAATTCCGATGCAATCTCTGTGTTTCATCGTCAATAAGAAGGGCAGAGGGATACTGTAAACCTGAAGTGAAGCATCGGAATCTATAACTAGTGTCACAGGAATGGTTCAAAACATAGACAGTATGAAGAGTCAGTTCTCTTGTACTTAAGTCGGCATTGTGCCTTTTGTATTTAATTCCGATGCAATTTCTGTGTTTCATCGTCAATATGAAGGTCAGAGGCATACAGTAAACCTGAAGTGAAGCATCGGAATCTATAACTAGTGTCACAGGAATGGTTCAAAACATAGAGAGTATGAAGTGCCAGCTTTCTTGTACATAAGTCAGCATAGTGCCTTTTGTATTTAATTCCGATGCAATTTCAGTGTTTCATCGTCAATAAGAAGGTCAGAGGGATATAGTGAGCCTGAAGTGAAGCATCGGATTCTATAACTAGTGTCACAGGAATTATTCAAAACATAGATAGTAAGAAGATCATTTTTCTTGTACTTAAGTCGGCATTGTGCCTTTTGTATTTAATCCGATGCAATTACTGTGTTTCATCGCCAATAAGAAGGACGGAGGGATACGGTAAACCTGAAGTGAAGCATCGGAATCTATAACTAGTGTCACAGGAATTGTTCAAAGCATAGACAGTAGGAAGAGTCAGATTTCTTGTACTTATGTCAGCATTGTGCCTTTTGTATTAAATTCCGATGCGATTGCTGTGTTTCATCGTCAATAAGAAGGTCAGAGGCATACAGTAAACCTGCAGTGAAGCATCGGAATTTATAACTAGTTTCACATGAATGGTTCAAAACATAGGCAGTAAGAAGAATCAGTTTTCTTGTACTTCAGTCGGCATTGTGCCGTTTGTATTTAATTCCGATGCAATTTCTGTGTTTCATCGTCAATATGAAGGTCAGAGGGATACAGTAAACAAGAAGTGAAGCATCGGAATTTATATTTAGTGTCACAGGAATGATTCAAAACATAGACAGTAAGAAGAGTCAGTTATCATGGACTTAAGTCGGCATTGTGCCTTTTGTATTTATTTCCGAAGTAATTTCTGTGTTTCATCGTCAATAAGAAGGTCAGAGGGATACATTAAACCTGAGGTAAAGCAACGGAATCTATAAAGAGTTGCAAATGAATGGTTCAAAGCATAGACAGTAAGAAGAGTCAGTTTTCTTGTGCATAAGTCGGCATTGTGCCTTTTGTATTTAATTCCGATGCAATTTCTATGTTTCATCGTCAATAAGAAGGTCAGAGGGATACAGTAAACCTGAAGTGAAGCATCGGAATCTACAACTAGTGTCACAGGAATGGTTCAAATCATAGACAGTAAGAAGAGTCAGATTTCTTGTACTTATGTCAGCATTGTGCCTTTTGTATTTAATTCCGATGCAATTTTGTGTTTCATCGTCAATATGAAGGTCAGAGGCATACAGTAAACCTGAAGTGAAGCATCGGAATCTATAACTAGTGTCACAGGAATGGTTCAAACATAGACAGTAAGAAGAGTAAGTTTTCTTGTACTTAAGTCGGCATTGTGCCCTTTGTATTTAATTCCGATGCAATTTCATTGTTCCATCGCCAATAAGAAGGTCAGAGGGATACAGTGTACCTGAAGTGAAGCATCGGAATCTATAACTAGTGTCAACGGAATGGTTCAAACCATAGACAGTAAGAAGAGTCAGTTTTCTTGTACTTAAGTCGGCATTGTGCCTTTTGGATTTAATTCCGAGGCAATTTCTGTGTTTCATCGTCAATATGAAGGTCAGAGGAATACAGTAAACCTGAAGTGAAGCATCGGAATCTATAACTAGTGTCACAGGAATGGTTCAAATCATAGACAGTAAGAAGAGTCAGTTTTCTTGTACTTAGGTCGGCATTGTGCCTTTTGTATTTAATTCCGATGCTATTTCTGTGTTTCATCGTCAATGAGAAGGTCAGAGGGATACAGTAAACTTGAAGTGAAGCATCGGAATCTATAATTAGTGACACATGAATGGTTCAAAACATAGACAGTAAGAAGATTCAGTTTTCTTGTATTTAAATCAGCATTGTGCCTTTTGTATATAATTTCGATGCAATTTCTGTGTTTCATCGTCAATAAGAAGGTCAGAGGGATACAGTAAACCTGAAGTGAAGCATCGGAATCTATAACTAGTGTCACAGGAATGGTTCAAAATATAGACAGTAGGAAGAGTCAGTTTTCTTGTACTTAAGTCGGCATTGTGCCTTTTGTATTTAATTCCGATGCAATTTATGTGTTTCTTCATCAATATGAAGGTCAGAGTGATACAGTAAACCTGAAGTAAAGCATCGTAAACTATAACGAGTGTCATATGAATGGTTAAAAATATAGACAGTTAGAAGAGTCAATTTTCTTGTACTTAAGTCGGCATTGTGCCCTTTGTATTTAATTCCGATGCAATTTCTGTGTTTCGTCGTGAATAAGAATGTCAGAGGTATACAGTAAACCTGTAGTGAAGCATCGAAATCTATAACTAGTGTCACAGGAATGGTTTAAAACATAGACAGTAAGAAGGTTCAGTTTTCTTGTAATTAAGTCGGCATTGTGCCTTTTGTATTTAATTCCGATGCAATTTCTGTGTTTCATCGTGAATAAGAAGGTCAGAGGCATACAATAAACCTGAAGTGAAGCATCGGAATCTATAACTAGTGTCACAGGAATGGTTTAAAACATAGACAGTATGAAGAGTCAGGTTTCTTGTACTTAAGTCGGCATTGTGCCTTTTGTATTTAATTCCGATGCAATTTCAGTATTTCATCGTCAATAAGAAGGTCAGAGGTATATATTGAGCCTGAAGTGAAGCATCGGATTCTATAACTAGTGGCACAGGAATTATTCAAAGCATAGACAGTAAGAAGATCAGTTTTCTTGTACTTAAGTTGGCATTGTGCCTTTTGTATTTAATTCGATGCATTAAACTGTGTTTCATCGCCAATATGAAGGACGGAGGGATACGGTAAACCTGAAGTGAAGCATCGGAATCTATAAGTAGTGTCACAGGAATTGTTCAAAGCATAGACAGTAAGAAGAGTCAGATTTCTTGTACTTATGTCAGCATTGTGCCTTTTGTATTAAATTCCGAAGCGATTGCTGTGTTTCATCGTCAATAAGAAAGTCAGAGGGATACAGTAAACCTGCAGTGAAGCATCGGAATTTATAACTAGTGTCACATGAATGGTTCAAAACATAGGCAGTAAGAAGAATCAGTTTCCTTTTACTTCAGTCGGCATTGTGCCTTTTGTATTTAATTCCGATGCAATTTCTGAGTTTCATCGTCAATAAGAAGGTCAGAGGGATACAGTAAACCTGAAGTGAAGCATCGGAATTTATATTTAGTGTCACAGGAATGATTTAAAACATAGACAGTAAGAAGAGTCAGTTATCTTGTACTTAGGTCGGCATTGTGCCTTTTGTATTTATTTCCGAAGCAATTTCTGTGTTTCATCGTCAATAAGAAGGTCAGAGCGATACAGTAAACCTGAAGTAAAGCATCGGAATCTATAACGAGTTTCAAATGAATGGTTCAAAACATAGACAGTAAGAAGAGTCAGTTTTCTTGTACATAAGTCGGCATTGTGCCTTTTGTATTTAATTCCGATGCAATTTCTGTGTTTCATCGTCAATAAGAAGGTCAGAGGGATACAGCAATGCTGAAGTGAAGCATCGGAATCTATAACTAGTGTCACAGGAATGGTTCAAAACATGGACAGTAAGAAGAGTAAGTTTTCTTGTACTTAAGTCGGCATTGTGCCATTTGTATTTAATTCCGTTACAATTTCATTGTTCCATCGCCAATAAGAAGGTCAGAGGGATACAGTGAATCTGAAGTGAAGCATCGGAATCTATAACTAGTGTCACAGAAATGGTTCAAACCATAGACAGTAAGAAGAGTCAGTTTTCTTGTACTTAAGTCGGCATTGTGCCTTTTGTATTTAATTCCGAGGCAATTTCTGTGTTTCATCGTCAATAAGAAGGTCAGAAGAATACAGTAAACCTGAAGTGAAGCATCGGAATCTATAACTAGTATCACAGGAATGGTTCAAATCATAGACAATAAGAAGAGTCAGTTTTCTTGTACTTAGGTCGGCATTGTGCCTTTTGTATTTAATTCCGATGCAATTTCTGTGTTTCATCGTCAATGAGAAGGTCAGAGTGATACAGTAAACCTAAAGTGAAGCATCGCAATCTATAATTAGTGACACATGAATGGTTCAAAACATAGAGAGTAAGAAGAGTCAGTTTTCTTTATTTAAATCAGCATTGTGCCTTTTGTATTTAATTTCGATGCAATTTCTGTGTTTCCATCGTCAATAAGAAGGTCAGAGGGATACAGTAAACCTGAAGTGAAGCATAGGAATCTATAACAGGTGTCACAGGAAAGGTTCAAAACATAGACAGTAGAAGCGTCCTTTTTCTTGTACTTAAGTCGGCATTGTGCCTTTTGTATTAATTTCCGATGCAATTTATGTGTTTCATCGTCAATATGAAGGTCAGAGGATACAGTAAACCTGAAGTACAGCATCGTAAACTATAACGAGTGTCATATGAATGTTCAAAATATAGACAGTAGAAGAGTCAATTTTCTTGTACTTATGTTGGCATTGTGCCTTTTGTATTTAATTCCGATGCAATTTCAGTGTTTCATCGTCAATAAGATGGTCAGAGGGATACAGTGAACCTGAAGTGAAGCATCGGAATCTATAACTAGTGTCTCAGGAATGGTTCAAACATAGAAAGTAAGAAGAGTCAGGTTTCTTGTAATTAAGTCGGCATTGGGCCGCTTGTATTTAGTTCCGATGCAATTTCAGTGTTTCATCGTCAATAAGAAGGTCAGAGGGATACAGTAAACCTGAAGTGAAGAATCGGAATCTGTAACTAGTGTCACAGGAATGGTTGAAAACATAGACTGTAAGAAGAGTTTGTTGTCTTGAACTTAAGTCGGCATTGTGCCTTTTGTATTTAATTCCGATGCAATTTCTGTGTTTCATCGTTAATAAGACGGTCAGTGGGATACACTAACACCTGAAGTGAAGCATCGGAATCTATAACTAGCGTCACAGGAATGGTTCAAAACACTGACAGTCAGAAGAGTCAGTTATCTTGTACTTAAGTCGGCATTGTGGCTTTTGTATTTAATTGCGAAGCAATTTCTGTGTTTCATCGTCAAGAAGAAGGTCAGAGGGATACAGTAAACCTGAAGTAAAGCATCGTAAACTATAACGAGTGTCATATGAATGGTTCAAAATATAGACAGTAAGAAGAGTCAGTTTTCTTGTACTTAAGTCGGCATTGTGCCTTTTGTATTTAATTCCGATGCAATTTCTGTGTTTCGTCGTGAATAAGAATGTCAGAGGTATACAGTAAACCTGTAGTGAAGCATCGGAATCTATAGCTAGTGTCACAGGAATGGTTTAAAACATAGACAGTAAGAAGGTTCAGTTTTCTTGTACTTGAGTCGGCATTGTGCCTTTTGTATTTAATTCCGATGCAATTTCTGTGTTTCATCGTGAATAAGAAGGTCAGAGGCATACAGTAATCCCTGAAGTGAAGCATCGGAATCTATAACTAGTGTCACAGGAATGGTTCAAAACATAGACAGTAAGAAGAGTCAGGTTTCTTGTACTTAAGTCGGCATTGTGCCTTTTGTATTTAATTCCGATGCAATTTCAGTGTTTCATCGTCAATAAGAGGGTCAGAGGTATATATTGAGCCTGAAGTGAAGCATCGGATTCTATAACTAGTGTCACAGGAATTAATCAAAACATAGACAGTAAGAAGATCAGTTTTCTTGTACTTAAGTTGGCATTGTGCCTTTTGTATTTATTTCGGAAGCAATTTCTGTGTTTCATCGTCAATAAGAAGGTCAGAGCGATACAGTAAACCTGCAGTGAAGAATCGGAAATTATAACTAGTGTCACATGAATGGTTCAAAACATAGGCAGTAAGAAGAATCAGTTTCCTTTTACTTCAGTCGGCATTGTGCCTTTTGTATTTAATTCCGATGCAATTTCTGTGTTTCATCGTGAATAAGAAGGTCAGAGGGATACAGTAAACCTGAAGTGAAGCATCGGAATTTATATGTAGTGTCACAGGAATGATTCAAAACATAGACAGTAAGAAGAGTCAGTTATCTTGTACTTAATTCGGCATTGTGCCTTTAGTATTTATTTCCGAAGCAATTTCTGTGTTTCATCGTCAATAAGAAGGTCAGAGCGATACAGTAAACCTGAAGCAAAGCATTGGAATCTATAACGAGTTTCAAATGAATGGTTCAAAACATAGACAGTAAGAAGAGTCAGTTTTCTTGTACATAAGTCGGCATTGTGCCTTTTGTATTTAATTCCGATGCAATTTCTATGTTTCATCGTCAATAAGAAGGTCAGAGGGATACAGCAAAGCTGAAGTGAAGCATCGGAAATCTATAACTAGTGTCGACAGGAATGGTTCAAAACATAGACAGTAAGAAGAGTAAGTTTTCTTGTACTTAAGTCGGGCATTGTGCCATTTGTATTTTATTCCGTTACAATTTCATTGTTCCATCGCCAATAAGAAGGTCAGAGGGATACAGTGAATCTGAAGTGAAGCATCAGAATCTATAACTAGTGTCACAGAAATGGTTCAAACCATAGACAGTAAGAACAGTCAGTTTTCTTGTACTTAAGTCGGCATTGTGCCTTTTGTATTTAATTCCGAGGCAATTTCTGTGTTTCATCGTCAATAAGAAGGTCAGAGGAATACAGTAAACCTGAAGTGAAGCATCGGAATCTATAGCTAGTCATCACAGGAATGGTTCAAATCATAGACAATAAGAAGAGTCACTTTTCTTGTACTTAGGTCGGCATTGTGCCTTTTGTATTTAATTCCCAATTTCTGTGTTTCATCGTCAATAAGAAGGTAAGAGCGATACAGTAAACCTGAAGTAAAGCATCGGAATCTATAACGAGTTTCAAATGAATGGTTCAAAACATAGACAGTAAGAAGAGTCAGTTTTCTTGTACATAAGTCGGCATTGTGCCTTTTGTATTTAATTCGGATGCAATTTCTATGTTTCATCGTCAATAAGAAGGTCAGAGGGATACAGCAAAGCTGAAGTGAAGCATCGGAATCTATTACTAGTGTCACAGGAATGGTTCAAAACATAGACAGTAAGAAGAGTCAGTTTTCTTGTACATAAGTCGGCATTGTGCCTTTTGTATTTAATTCCGAGGCAATTTCTGTGTTTCATCGTCAATAAGAAGGTCAGAGGAATACAGTAAACCTGAAGTGAAGCATCGGAATCTATAACTAGTATCACAGGAATGGTTCAAATCATAGACAATAAGAAGAGTCACTTTTCTTGTACTTAGGTCGGCATTGTGCCTTTTGTATTTAATTCCGATGCAATTTCTGTGTTTCATCGTCAATGAGAAGGTCAGAGTGATACAGTAAACCTGAAGTGAACCATCGCAATCTATAATTAGTGACACATGAATGGTTCAAAACATAGAGAGTAAGAAGAGTAAGTTTTCTTGTATTTAAATCAGCATTGTGCCTTTTGTATTTAATTTCGATGCAATTTCTGTGTTTCATCGTCAATAAGAAGGTCAGAGGGATACAGTAAACCTGAAGTGAAGCATAGGAATCTATAACAGGTGTCACAGGAATGGTTCAAAACATAGACAGTAGGAAGCGTCCGTTTTCTTGTACTTAAGTCGGCATTGTGCCTTTTGTATTTAATTCCGATGCAATTTATGTGTTTCATCGTCAATATGAAGGTCAGAGGGATACAGTAAACCTGAAGTAAAGCATCGTAAACTATAACGAGTGTCATATGAATGGTTCAAAATATAGACAGTAAGAAGAGTCAATTTTCTTGTACTTAAGTCGGCATTGTGCCTTTTGTATTTAATTCCGATACAATTTCAGTGTTTCATCGGCAATAAGATGGTCAGAGGGATACAGTGAACCTGAAGTGAAGCATCGGAATCTATAACTAGTGTCACAGGAATGGTTCAAACATAGAAAGTAAGAAGAGTCAGGTTTCTTGTATTTAAGTCGGCATTGTTCCGCTTGTAATTAGTTCCGATGCAATTTCAGTGTTTCATCGTCAATAAGAAGGTCAGAGCGATACAGTAAACCTGAAGTAAAGCATCGGAATCTATAACGAGTTTCAAATGAATGGTTCAAAACATAGACAGTAAGAAGAGTCAGTTTTCTTGTACATAAGTCGGCATTGTGCCTTTTGTATTTAGTTCCGATGCAATTTCTGTGTTTCATCGTCAATAAGAAGGTCAGAGGGATACAGCAAAGCTGAAGTGAAGCATCGGAATCTATAACTAGTGTCACAGGAATGGTTCAAAACATAGACAGTAAGAAGAGTAAGTTTTCTTGTACTTAAGTCGGCATTGTGCCATTTGTATTTAATTCCGTTACAATTTCATTGTTCCATCGCCAATAAGAAGGTCAGAGGGATACAGTGAAACTGAAGTAAAGCATCGGAATCTATAACTAGTGTCACAGACATGGTTCAAACCATAGACAGTAAGAAGAGTCAGTTTTCTTGTACTTAAGTCGGCATTGTGCCTTTTGTATTTCATTCCGAGGCAATTTCTGTGTTTCATCGTCAATAAGAAGGTCAGAGGAATACAGTAAACCTGAAGTGAAGCATCGGAATCTATAACTAGAATCACAGGAATGGTTCAAATCATAGACAATAAGAAGAGTCAGTTTTCTTGTACTTAGGTCGGCATTGTGCCTTTTGTATTTAATTCCGATGCAATTTCTGTGTTTCATCGTCAATGAGAAGGTCAGAGTGATACAGTAAACCTGAAGTGAAGCATCGCAATCTATAATTAGTGACACATGAATGGTTCAAAGCATAGAGAGTAAGAAGAGTCAGTTTTCTTGTATTTAAATCAGCATTGTGCCTTTTGTATTTAATTTCGATGCAATTTCTGTGTTTCATCGTCAATAAGAAGGCCAGAGGGATGCAGTAAACCTGAAGTGAAGCATAGGAATCTATAACAGGTGTCACAGGAATGGTTCAAAACATAGACAGTAGGAAGCGTCCGTTTTCTTGTACTTAAGTCGGCATTGTGCCTTTTGTATTTAATTCCGATGCAATTTATGTGTTTCATCGTCAATATGAAGGTCAGAGGGATACAGTAAACCTGAAGTAAAGCATCGTAAACTATAACGAGTGTCATATGAATGGTTCAAAATATAGACAGTAAGAAGAGTCAATTTTCTTGTACTTAAGTCGGCATTGTGCCTTTTGTATTTAATTCCGATGCAATTTCAGTGTTCATCGTCAATAAGAAGGTCAGAGGGATACAGTGAACCTGAAGTGAAGCATCGGAATCTATAACTAGTGTCACAGGAATGGTTCAAACATAGAAAGTAAGAAGAGTCAGGTTTCTTGTAATTAAGTCGGCATTGGGCCGCTTGTATTTAGTTCCGATGCAATTTCAGTGTTTCATCGTCAATAAGAAGGTCAGAGGGATACAGTAAACCTGAAGTGAAGAATCGGAATCTGTAACTAGTGTCACAGGAATGGTTCAAAACATAGACTGTAAGAAGAGTTTGTTGTCTTGTACTTAAGTCGGCATTGTGCCTTTTGTATGTAATTCCGATGCAATTTCTGTGTTTCATCGTTAATACGACGGTCAGTGGGATACACTAAACCTGAAGTGAAGCATCGGAATCTATAACTAGCGTCACAGGAATGGTTCAAAACACAGACAGTTAGATGAGTCAGTTATCTTGTACTTAAGTCGGCATTGTGGCTTTTGTATTTAATTCCGAAGCAATTTCTGTGTTTCATCGTCAAGAAGAAGGTCAGAGGGATACAGTAAACCTGAAGTAAAGCATCGTAAACTATAACGAGTGTCATATGAATGGTTCAAAATATAGACAGTAAGAAGAGTCAGTTTTCTTGTACTTAAGTCGGCATTGTGCCTTTTGTATTTAATTCCGATGCAATTTCTGTGTTTCGTCGTGAATAAGAATGTCAGAGGTATACAGTAAACCTGTAGTGAAGCATCGGAATCTATAGCTAGTGTCACAGGAATGGTTTAAAACATAGACAGTAAGAAGAGTCAGGTTTCTTGTACGTAAGTCGGCATTGTGCCTTTAGTATTTAATTCCGATGCAATTTCAGTGTTTCATCGTCAATAAGAGGGTCAGAGGTATATATTGAGCCTGAAGTGAAGCATCGGATTCTATAACTAGTGTCACAGGAATTATTCAAAACATAGACAGTAAGAAGATCAGTTTTCTTGTACTTAAGTTGGCATTGTGCCTTTTGTATTTAATCCGATGCATTAAACTGTGTTTCATCGCCAATATGAAGGACGGAGGGATACGGTAAACCTGAAGTGAAGCATCGGAATCTATAAGTAGTGTCACAGGAATTGTTCAAAGCATAGACAGTAAGAAGAGTCAGATTTCTTGTACTTATGTCAGCATTGTGCCTTTTGTATTAAATTCCGAAGCGATTGCTGTGTTTCATCGTCAATAAGAAGGTCAGAGGGATACAGTAAACCTGCAGTGAAGCATCGGAATTTATAACTAGTGTCACATGAATGGTTCAAAACATAGGCAGTAAGAAGAATCAGTTTCCTTTTACTTCAGTCGGCATTGTGCCTTTTGTATTTAATTCCGATGGAATTTCTGTGTTTCATCGTCAATAAGAAGGTCAGAGGGATACAGTAAACCTGAAGTGAAGCATCGGAATTTATATTTAGTGTCACAGGAATGATTCAAAACATAGACAGTAAGAAGAGTCAGTTACCTTGTACTTAGGTCGGCATTGTGCCTTTTGTATTTATTTCCGAAGCAATTTCTGTGTTTCATCGTCAATAAGAAGGTCAGAGCGATACAGTAAACCTGAAGTAAAGCATCGGAATCTATAACGAGTTTCAAATGAATGGTTCAAAACATAGACAGTAAGAAGAGCCAGTTTTCTTGTACATAAGTCGGCATTGTGCCTTTTGTATTTAATTCCGATGCAATTTCTATGTTTCATCGTCAATAAGAAGGTCAGAGGGATACAGCAAAGCTGAAGTGAAGCATCGGAATCTATAACTAGTGTCACAGGAATGGTTCAAAACATAGACAGTAAGAAGAGTAAGTTTTCTTGTACTTAAGTCGGCATTGTGCCATTTGTATTTAATTCCGTTACAATTTCATTGTTCCATCGCCAATAAGAAGGTCAGAGGGATACAGTGAATCTGAAGTGAAGCATCGGAATCTATAACTAGTGTCACAGAAATGGTTCAAACCATAGAGAGTAAGAACAGTCAGTTTTCTTGTACTTAAGTCGGCATTGTGCATTTTGTATTTAATTCCGAGGCAATTTCTGTGTTTCATCGTCAATAAGAAGGTCAGAGGAATACAGTAAACCTGTAGTGAAGCATCGGAATCTATAACTAGTATCACAGGAATGGTTCAAATCATAGACAATAAGAAGAGTCACTTTTCTTGTACTTAGGTCGGCATTGTGCCTTTTGTATTTAATTCCGATGCAATTTCTGTGTTTCATCGTCAATGAGAAGGTCAGAGTGATACAGTAAACCTGAAGTGAACCATCGCAATCTATAATTAGTGACACATGAATGGTTCAAAACATAGAGAGTAAGAAGAGTCAGTTTTCTTGTATTTGAATCAGCATTGTGCCTTTTGTATTTAATTTCGATGCAATTTCTGTGTTTCATCGTCAATAAGAAGGTCAGAGGGATACAGTAAACCTGAAGTGAAGCATAGGAATCTATAACAGGTGTCACAGGAATGGTTCAAAACATAGACAGTAGGAAGCGTCCGTTTTCTTGTACTTAAGTCGGCATTGTGCCTTTTGTATTTAATTCCGATGCAATTTATGTGTTTCATCGTCAATATGAAGGTCAGAGGGATCCAGTAAACCGGAAGTAAAGCATCGTAAACTATAACGAGTGTCATATGAATGGTTCAAAATATAGACAGTAAGAAGAGTCAATTTTCTTGTACTTAAGTCGGCATTGTGCCTTTTGTATTTAATTCCGATGCAATTTCAGTGTTTCATCGTCAATAAGATGGTAAGAGGGATACAGTGAACCTGAAGTGAAGCATCGGAATCTATAACTAGTGTCACAGGAATGCTTCAAACATAGAAAGTAAGAAGAGTCAGGTTTCTTGTATTTAAGTCGGCATTGGGCCGCTTGTATTTAGTTCCGATGCAATTTCAGTGTTTCATCGTCAATAAGAAGGTCAGAGGGATACAGTAAACCTGAAGTGAAGAATCGGAATCAGTAACTAGTGTCACAGGAATGGTTCAAAACATAGACTGTAAGAAGAGTTTGTTTTCTTGTACTTAAGTCGGCATTGTGCCTTTTGTATTTAATTCCGATGCAATTTCTGTGTTTCATCGTTAATAAGACGGTCAGTGGGATACTCTAAACCTGAAGTGAAGCATCGGAATCTATAACTAGCGTCACAGGAATGGTTCAAAACACAGACAGTTAGAAGAGTCAGTTATCTTGTACTTAAGTCGGCATTGTGGCTTTTGTATTTAATTCCGATGCAATTTCTGTGTTTCATCGTCAAGAAGAAGGTCAGAGGGATACAGTAAACCTGAAGTAAAGCATCGTAAACTATAACGAGTGTCATATGAATGGTTCAAAATATAGACAGTAAGAAGAGTCAGTTTTCTTGTACTTAAGTCGGCATTGTGCCTTTTGTATTTAATTCCGATGCAATTTCTGTGTTTCGTCGTGAATAAGAATGTCAGAGGTATACAGTAAACCTGTAGTGAAGCATCGGAATCTATAGCTAGTGTCACAGGAATGGTTTAAAACATAGACAGTAAGAAGGTTCAGTTTTCTTGTACTTAAGTCGGCATTGTGCCTTTTGTATTTAATTCCGATGCAATTTCTGTGTTTCATCGTGAATAAGAAGGTCAGAGGCATACAGTAAACCTGAAGTGAAGCATCGGAATCTATAACTAGTGTCAAGGGATGGTTCAAAACATAGACAGTAAGAAGAGTCAGGTTTCTTGTACTTAAGTCGGCATTGTGCCTTTTGTATTTAATTCCGATGCAATTTCAGTGTTTCATCGTCAATAAGAAGGTCAGAGGGATATAGTGAGCCTGAAGTGGACCATCTGATTCTATAACTAGTGTCACAGGAATTATTCAAAGCATAGACAGTAAGAAGATCAGTTTTCTTGTACTTAAGTCGGCATTGTGCCTTTTGTATTTAATCCGATGCATTAAACTGTGTTTCATCGCCAATAAGAAGGACGGAGGGATACGGTAAACCTGAAGTGAAGCATCGGAATCTATAACTAGTGTCACAGGAATTGTTCAAAGCATAGACAGTAAGAAGAGTCAGATTTCTTGTACTTATGTCAGCATTGTGTCTTTTGTATTAAATTCCGATGCGATTGCTGTGTTTCATCGTCAATAAGAAGGTCAGAGGGATACAGTAAACCTGCAGTGAAGCATCGGAATTTATAACTAATGTCACATGAATGGTTCAAACATAGGCAGTAAGAAGAATCAGTTTTCTTGTACTTCAGTCGGCATTGTGCCTTTTGTATTTAATTCCGATGCAATTTCTGTGTTTCATCGTCAATAAGAAGGTCAGAGGGATACAGTAAACCTGAAGTGAAGCACCGGAATTTATATTTAGTGTCACAGGAATGATTCAAAACATAGACAGTAAGAAGAGTCAGTTATCTTGTACTTAAGTCGGCATTGTGCCTTTTGTATTTATTTCCGAAGCAATTTCTGTGTTTCATAGTCAATAAGAAGGTCAGAGGGATACAGTAAACCTGAAGTAAAGCATCGGAATCTATAACGAGTTTCAAATGAATGGTTCAAAACATAGACAGTAAGAAGAGTCAGTTTCCTTGTACATAAGTCGGCATTGTGCCTTTTGTATTTAATTCCGATGCAATTTCTGTGTTTCATCGTCAATAAGAAGGTCAGAGGGATACAGTAAACCTGACGTGAAGCATCGGAATCTATAACTAGTGTCACAGGACTATTTCAAAACATAGACAGGAAGAAGAGTAAGTTTTCTTGTACTTAAGTCGGCATTGTGCATTTTGTATTTAATTCCGATGCAATTTCATTGTTCCATCGCCAATAAGAAGGTCAGAGGGATACAGTGAACCTGAAGTGAAGCATCGGAATCTATAAGTAGTGTCACAGGAATGGTTCAAACCATAGACAGTAAGAAGAGTCAGTTTTCTTGTACTTAAGTCGGCATTGTGCCTTTTGTATTTAATTCCGAGGCAATATCTGTGTTTCATCGTCAATAAGAAGGTCAGAGGAATACAGTAAACCTGAAGTGAAGCATCGGAATCTATAACTAGTGTCAGAGGAATGGTTCAAATCATAGACAGTAAGAAGAGTCAGTTTTCTTGTACTTAGGTCGGGATTGTGCCTTTTGTATTTAATTTCGATGCAATTTCTGTGTTTCATCGTCAATAAGAAGGTCAGAGGGATACAGTAAACCTGAAGTGAAGCATCGGAATCCGTAACTAGTGTCACAGGAATGGTTCAAAACATAGCCTGTAAGAAGAGTTTGTTTTCTTGTACTTAAGTCTGCATTGTGCCTTTTGTATTTAATTCCGATGCAATTTCTGTGTTTCATCGTTAATGAGACAGTCAGTGGGATACAGTAAACCTGAAGTGAAGCATCGGAATCTATAACTAGCGTCACAGGAATGGTTCAAAGCACAGACAGTTAGAAGAGTCTGTTATCTTGTACTTAAGTCGGCATTGTGGGTTTTGTATTCAATTCCGATGCAATTTCTGTGTTTCATCGTCAATAAGAAGGTCAGAGGCATACAGTAAACCTGAAGTAAAGCATCGTAAACTATAACGAGTGTCATATGAATGGTTCAAAACATAGACAGTAAGAAGAGTCAGTTTTCTTGTACTTAGGTCGGCATTGTATCTCTTGTATTTAATTCCGATTCAATTTCTGTGTTTCGTCGTGAATAAGAATGTCAGAGGTATACAGTAAACCTGTAGTGAAGCATCGGAATCTATAACTAGTGTCACAGGAATGGTTTAAAACATAGACAGTATGAAGGTTCAGTTTTCTTGTACTTAAGTCGGCATTGTGCCTTTTGTATTTAATTCCGATGCAATTTCTGTGTTTCATCGTCAATAAGAAGGTCAGAGGCATACAGTAAACCTGAAGTGAAGCATCGGAATCTATAACTAGTGTCACAGGAATCGTTCAAAACATAGACAGTAAGAAGACACAGGTTTTTTGTACTTAAGTCGGCATTGTGCCTTTTGTATTTAATTCCGATGCAATTTCAGTGTTTCATCGTCAATAAGAAGGTCAGAGGGATATAGTGAACCTGAAGTGAAGCATCGGATTCTATAACTAGTGTCACAGTAAGAAGATCAGTTTTCTTATACTTAAGTCGGCATTGTGCCTTTTGTATTTAATCCGATACAATTTCGGGGTTTTATCGTCAATAAGAAGTTCGGAGGGATAGTGTAAACCTGAAGTGAAGCATCGGAATCTATAACTAGTGTCACAGGAATTGTTCAAAACAAAGACAGTATGAAGAGTCAGTTTTCTTGTACTTAAGTCGGCATTGTGCCTTTTGTACTTAATTCCGATGCAATTCCTGTGTTTCATCGTCAATAAGAAGGTCAGAGCGATACAGTAAACCAGCAGTGAAGCATCAGAATCTATAACTAGTGTCACATGAATGTTTCAAATCATAGACAGTAAGAAGAGTCAGTTTTCTTGTACTTAAGTCGGCATTGTGCCTTTTGTATTTAATTCCGAAGCAATTTCTGTGTTTCATCGTCAACAAGAAGGTCAGAGGTATACAGTTAACCTGAAGTGAAGCATCGGAATCAATAACAAGTGTCACAGGTATGGTTCAAAACATAGACAGTAAGAAGAGTCAGTTTTCTTGTGCTTAAGTCGGCATTGTGCCTTTTGTATTTAATTCCGATTCAATTTCTGTGTTTCATCGTCAAGAAGAAGGTCAGAGGGATACAGTAATCCTGAAGTAAAGCATCGTAATCTATATCGAGTGTCACATGAATGGTTCAAAATATAGACAGTAAGAAGATTCAGTTTTCTTGCACTTAAGTCGGCATTGTACCTTTTATATTTAATTCCGATGCAATTTCTGTGTTTCATCGTCAGTAAGAAGGTCAGAGGGATACAGTAAACCTGAAGTGACGCATCGGAATCTATAACTAGTGTCACAGGAATGGTTCAAATCATAGACAGTAAGAAGAATCAGTTTTCTTGTACTTAAGTCGGCTTTGGGCCTTTTCTATTTAATTACGATGCAATTTCTGTGTTTCATCGTCAATAAGAAGCTCAGAGGGATACAGTAAACCTGAAGTGAGGCATCGGAATCTATAACTAGTGTCACAGGAATGGTTCAAATCATAGACAGTAAGAAGAGTTAGTTTTCTTGTACTTATGTCGGCATTGTGCCTTTTGTATTTAATTCCGATGCAATTTCTGTGTTTCATCGTCAAGAAGAAGGTCAGACGGATACAGTAAACCTGAAGTAAAGCATCGTATTCTATATCGAGTGTCACATGAATGGTTCAAAATATAGACATTGAGAAGAGTCAGTTTTCTTGTACATAAGTCGGCATTGTACCCTTTGTATTTAATTCCGATGCAATTTCTGTGTTTCATCGTCAATAAGAAGGGCAGAGGGATACTGTAAACCTGAAGTGAAGCATCGGAATCCATAACTAGTGTCACAGGAATGGTTCAAAGCATAGACAGTATGAAGAGTCAGTTTTCTTGTACTTAAGTCGGCATTGTGCCTTTTGTATTTAATTCAGATGCAATTTCTGTGTTTCATCGTTAATAAGACAGTCAGTGGGATACAGAAAACTTGAAGTGAAGCATCGGAATCTATAACTAGCATCACAGGAATGGTTCAAAACACAGACAGTTAGAAGAGTCAGTTATCTTGTACTTAAGTCGGCATTGTGGCTTTTGCATTTAATTCCGAAGCAATTTCTGTGTTTCATCGTCAAGAAGAAGGTCAGAGGGATACAGTAAACCTGAAGTAAAGCATCGTAAACTATAACGAGTGTCATATGAATGGTTCAAAACATAGACAGTAAGAAGAGTCAGTTTTCTTGTACTTAGGTCGGCATTGTAGCTTTTGTATTCAATTCCGATTCAATTTCTGTGTTTCGTCGTGAATAAGAATGTCAGAGGTATACAGTAAACCTGTAGTGAAGCATCGGAATCTATAACTAGTGTCACAGGAATGGTTTAAAACATAGACAGTATGAAGGTTCAGTTTTCTTGTACATAAGTCGGCATTGTGCCTTTTGTATTTAATTCCGATGCAATTTCTGTGTTTCATCGTCAATAAGAAGGTCTGAGGCATACAGTAAATCTGAAGTGAAGCATCGGAATCTATAACTAGTGTCACAGGAATGGTTCAAAACATAGACAGTAAGAAGAGTCAGGTTTTTTGTACTTAAGTCGGCATTGTGCCTTTTGTATTTAATTCCGATGCAATTTCTGTGTTTCATCGTTAATAAGACAGTCAGTGGGATACAGTAAACTTGAAGTGAAGCATCGGAATCTATAACTAGCGTCACAGGAATGGTTCAAAACACAGACAGTTAGAAGAGTCAGTTATCTTGTACTTAAGTCGGCATTGTGGCTTTTGCATTTAATTCCGAAGCAATTTCTGTGTTTCATCGTCAAGAAGAAGGTCAGAGGGATACAGTAAACCTGAAGTAAAGCATCGTAAACTATAACGAGTGTCATATGAATGGTTCAAAACATAGACAGTAAGAAGAGTCAGTTTTCTTGTACTTAGGTCGGCATTGTAGCTTTTGTATTCAATTCCGATTCAATTTCTGTGTTTCGTCGTGAATAAGAATGTCAGAGGTATACAGTAAACCTGTAGTGAAGCATCGGAATCTATAACTAGTGTCACAGGAATGGTTTACAACATAGACAGTATGAAGGTTCAGTTTTCTTGTACATAAGTCGGCATTGTGCCTTTTGTATTTAATTCCGATGCAATTTCGGTGTTTCATCGTGAATAAGAAGGTCAGAGGCATACAGTAAACCTGAAGTGAAGCATCGGAATCTATCTAGTGTCACAGGAATGGTTCAAAACATAGACAGTAAGAGGAGTCAGGTTTTTTGTACTTCAGTCGGCATTGTGCCTTTTGTATTTAATTCCGATGCAATTTCAGTGTTTCATCGTCAATAAGAAGGTCAGAGGGATATAGTGAACCTGAAGTGAAGCATAGGATTCTATAACTAGTGTCACAGTAAGAAGATCAGTTTTCTTATACTTAAGTCGGCATTGTGCCTTTTGTATTTAATCCGATACAATTTCGGTGTTTAATCGTCAATAAGATGTTCGGAGGGATAATGTAAACCTGAAGTCAAGCATCGGAATCTATAACTAGTGTCACAGGAATTGTTCGAAACATAGACAGTATGAAGAGTCAGTTTTCTTGTACTGAAGTCGGCATTGTGCCTTTTGTACTTAATTCCGATGCAATTTCTGTGTTTCATCGTCAACAATAAGGTCAGAGGTATACAGTTAACCTGAAGTGAAGCATCGGAATCTATAACAAGTGTCACAGGTATGGTTCAAAGCATAAACAGTAAGAAGAGTCAGTTTTCTTGTACTTAAGTCGGCATTGTGCCTTTTGTATTTAATTCCGATTCAATTTCTGTGTTTCATCGTCAAGAAGAAGGTCAGAGGGATACAGTAATCCTGAAGTAAAGCATCGTAATCTATATCGAGTGTCACATGAATGGTTCAAAATATAGACAGTAAGAAGAGTCAGTTTTCAAGTACTTAAGTCGGCATTGTACCTTTTATATTTAATTCCGATGCAATTTCTGTGTTTCATTGTCAGTAAGAATGTCAGAGGGATACAGTAAACCTGAAGTGACGCATCGGAATCTATAACTAGTGTCACAGGAATGGTTCAAATCATAGACAGTAAGAAGAATCAGTTTTCTTGTACTTAAGTCGGCTTTGGGCCTTTTCTATTTAATTACGATGCAATTTCTGTGTTTCATCGTCAATAAGAAGCTCAGAGGGATACAGTAAACCTGAAGTGAGGCATCGGAATCTATAACTAGTGTCACAGGAATGGTTCAAATCATAGACAGTAAGAAGAGTCAGTTTTCTTGTACTTATGTCGGCATTGTGCCTTTTGTATTTAATTCCGATGCAAATTCTGTGTTTCATCGTCAAGAAGAAGGTCAGACGGATACAGTAAACCTGAAGTAAAGCATCGTAAACTATAACGAGTGTCATATGAATGGTTCAAAATATAGACAGTAAGAAGAGTCAATTTTCTTGTACTTAAGTCGGCATTGTGCCTTTTGTATTTAATTCCGATGCAATTTCAGTGTTTCATCGTCAATAAGATGGTAAGAGGGATACAGTGAACCTGAAGTGAAGCATCGGAATCTATAACTAGTGTCACAGGAATGCTTCAAACATAGAAAGTATGAAGAGTCAGGTTTCTTGTATTTAAGTCGGCATTGGGCCGCTTGTATTTAGTTCCGATGCAATTTCAGTGTTTCATCGTCAATAAGAAGGTCAGAGGGATACAGTAAACCTGAAGTGAAGAATCGGAATCAGTAACTAGTGTCACAGGAATGGTTCAAAACATAGACTGTAAGAAGAGTTTGTTTTCTTGTACTTAAGTCGGCATTGTGCCTTTTGTATTTAATTCCGATGCAATTTCTGTGTTTCATCGTTAATAAGACGGTCAGTGGGATACTCTAAACCTGAAGTGAAGCATCGGAATCTATAACTAGCGTCACAGGAATGGTTCAAAACACAGACAGTTAGAAGAGTCAGTTATCTTGTACTTAAGTCGGCATTGTGGCTTTTGTATTTAATTCCGATGCAATTTCTGTGTTTCATCGTCAAGAAGAAGGTCAGAGGGATACAGTAAACCTGAAGTAAAGCATCGTAAACTATAACGAGTGTCATATGAATGGTTCAAAATATAGACAGTAAGAAGAGTCAGTTTTCTTGTACTTAAGTCGGCATTGTGCCTTTTGTATTTAATTCCGATGCAATTTCTGTGTTTCGTCGTGAATAAGAATGTCAGAGGTATACAGTAAACCTGTAGTGAAGCATCGGAATCTATAGCTAGTGTCACAGGAATGGTTTAAAACATAGACAGTAAGAAGGTTCAGTTTTCTTGTACTTAAGTCGGCATTGTGCCTTTTGTATTTAATTCCGATGCAATTTCTGTGTTTCATCGTGAATAAGAAGGTCAGAGGCATACAGTAAACCTGAAGTGAAGCATCGGAATCTATAACTAGTGTCAAGGGATGGTTCAAAACATAGACAGTAAGAAGAGTCAGGTTTCTTGTACTTAAGTCGGCATTGTGCCTTTTGTATTTAATTCCGATGCAATTTCAGTGTTTCATCGTCAATAAGAAGGTCAGAGGGATATAGTGAGCCTGAAGTGGACCATCTGATTCTATAACTAGTGTCACAGGAATTATTCAAAGCATAGACAGTAAGAAGATCAGTTTTCTTGTACTTAAGTCGGCATTGTGCCTTTTGTATTTAATCCGATGCATTAAACTGTGTTTCATCGCCAATAAGAAGGACGGAGGGATACGGTAAACCTGAAGTGAAGCATCGGAATCTATAACTAGTGTCACAGGAATTGTTCAAAGCATAGACAGTAAGAAGAGTCAGATTTCTTGTACTTATGTCAGCATTGTGTCTTTTGTATTAAATTCCGATGCGATTGCTGTGTTTCATCGTCAATAAGAAGGTCAGAGGGATACAGTAAACCTGCAGTGAAGCATCGGAATTTATAACTAATGTCACATGAATGGTTCAAACATAGGCAGTAAGAAGAATCAGTTTTCTTGTACTTCAGTCGGCATTGTGCCTTTTGTATTTAATTCCGATGCAATTTCTGTGTTTCATCGTCAATAAGAAGGTCAGAGGGATACAGTAAACCTGAAGTGAAGCACCGGAATTTATATTTAGTGTCACAGGAATGATTCAAAACATAGACAGTAAGAAGAGTCAGTTATCTTGTACTTAAGTCGGCATTGTGCCTTTTGTATTTATTTCCGAAGCAATTTCTGTGTTTCATAGTCAATAAGAAGGTCAGAGGGATACAGTAAACCTGAAGTAAAGCATCGGAATCTATAACGAGTTTCAAATGAATGGTTCAAAACATAGACAGTAAGAAGAGTCAGTTTCCTTGTACATAAGTCGGCATTGTGCCTTTTGTATTTAATTCCGATGCAATTTCTGTGTTTCATCGTCAATAAGAAGGTCAGAGGGATACAGTAAACCTGACGTGAAGCATCGGAATCTATAACTAGTGTCACAGGACTATTTCAAAACATAGACAGGAAGAAGAGTAAGTTTTCTTGTACTTAAGTCGGCATTGTGCATTTTGTATTTAATTCCGATGCAATTTCATTGTTCCATCGCCAATAAGAAGGTCAGAGGGATACAGTGAACCTGAAGTGAAGCATCGGAATCTATAAGTAGTGTCACAGGAATGGTTCAAACCATAGACAGTAAGAAGAGTCAGTTTTCTTGTACTTAAGTCGGCATTGTGCCTTTTGTATTTAATTCCGAGGCAATATCTGTGTTTCATCGTCAATAAGAAGGTCAGAGGAATACAGTAAACCTGAAGTGAAGCATCGGAATCTATAACTAGTGTCAGAGGAATGGTTCAAATCATAGACAGTAAGAAGTGTCAGTTTTCTTGTACTTAGGTCGGGATTGTGCCTTTTGTATTTAATTTCGATGCAATTTCTGTGTTTCATCGTCAATAAGAAGGTCAGAGGGATACAGTAAACCTGAAGTGAAGCATCGGAATCCGTAACTAGTGTCACAGGAATGGTTCAAAGCATAGCCTGTAAGAAGAGTTTGTTTTCTTGTACTTAAGTCTGCATTGTGCCTTTTGTATTTAATTCCGATGCAATTTCTGTGTTTCATCGTTAATGAGACAGTCAGTGGGATACAGTAAACCTGAAGTGAAGCATCGGAATCTATAACTAGCGTCACAGGAATGGTTCAAAGCACAGACAGTTAGAAGAGTCTGTTATCTTGTACTTAAGTCGGCATTGTGGGTCTTGTATTCAATTCCGATGCAATTTCTGTGTTTCATCGTCAATAAGAAGGTCAGAGGCATACAGTAAACCTGAAGTAAAGCATCGTAAACTATAACGAGTGTCATATGAATGGTTCAAAACATAGACAGTAAGAAGAGTCAGTTTTCTTGTACTTAGGTCGGCATTGTATCTCTTGTATTTAATTCCGATTCAATTTCTGTGTTTCGTCGTGAATAAGAATGTCAGAGGTATACAGTAAACCTGTAGTGAAGCATCGGAATCTATAACTAGTGTCACAGGAATGGTTTAAAACATAGACAGTATGAAGGTTCAGTTTTCTTGTACTTAAGTCGGCATTGTGCCTTTTGTATTTAATTCCGATGCAATTTCTGTGTTTCATCGTCAATAAGAAGGTCAGAGGCATACAGTAAACCTGAAGTGAAGCATCGGAATCTATAACTAGTGTCACAGGAATCGTTCAAAACATAGACAGTAAGAAGACACAGGTTTTTTGTACTTAAGTCGGCATTGTGCCTTTTGTATTTAATTCCGATGCAATTTCAGTGTTTCATCGTCAATAAGAAGGTCAGAGGGATAGTGTAAACCTGAAGTGAAGCATCGGAATCTATAACTAGTGTCACAGGAATTGTTCAAAACAAAGACAGTATGAAGAGTCAGTTTTCTTGTACTTAAGTCGGCATTGTGCCTTTTGTACTTAATTCCGATGCAATTCCTGTGTTTCATCGTCAATAAGAAGGTCAGAGCGATACAGTAAACCAGCAGTGAAGCATCAGAATCTATAACTAGTGTCACATGAATGTTTCAAATCATAGACAGTAAGAAGAGTCAGTTTTCTTGTACTTAAGTCGGCATTGTGCCTTTTGTATTTAATTCCGAAGCAATTTCTGTGTTTCATCGTCAACAAGAAGGTCAGAGGTATACAGTTAACCTGAAGTGAAGCATCGGAATCAATAACAAGTGTCACAGGTATGGTTCAAAACATAGACAGTAAGAAGAGTCAGTTTTCTTGTGCTTAAGTCGGCATTGTGCCTTTTGTATTTAATTCCGATTCAATTTCTGTGTTTCATCGTCAAGAAGAAGGTCAGAGGGATACAGTAATCCTGAAGTAAAGCATCGTAATCTATATCGAGTGTCACATGAATGGTTCAAAATATAGACAGTAAGAAGATTCAGTTTTCTTGCACTTAAGTCGGCATTGTACCTTTTATATTTAATTCCGATGCAATTTCTGTGTTTCATCGTCAGTAAGAAGGTCAGAGGGATACAGTAAACCTGAAGTGACGCATCGGAATCTATAACTAGTGTCACAGGAATGGTTCAAATCATAGACAGTAAGAAGAATCAGTTTTCTTGTACTTAAGTCGGCTTTGGGCCTTTTCTATTTAATTACGATGCAATTTCTGTGTTTCATCGTCAATAAGAAGCTCAGAGGGATACAGTAAACCTGAAGTGAGGCATCGGAATCTATAACTAGTGTCACAGGAATGGTTCAAATCATAGACAGTAAGAAGAGTTAGTTTTCTTGTACTTATGTCGGCATTGTGCCTTTTGTATTTAATTCCGATGCAATTTCTGTGTTTCATCGTCAAGAAGAAGGTCAGACGGATACAGTAAACCTGAAGTAAAGCATCGTATTCTATATCGAGTGTCACATGAATGGTTCAAAATATAGACATTGAGAAGAGTCAGTTTTCTTGTACATAAGTCGGCATTGTACCCTTTGTATTTAATTCCGATGCAATTTCTGTGTTTCATCGTCAATAAGAAGGGCAGAGGGATACTGTAAACCTGAAGTGAAGCATCGGAATCCATAACTAGTGTCACAGGAATGGTTCAAAACATAGACAGTATGAAGAGTCAGTTTTCTTGTACTTAAGTCGGCATTGTGCCTTTTGTATTTAATTCAGATGCAATTTCTGTGTTTCATCGTTAATAAGACAGTCAGTGGGATACAGAAAACTTGAAGTGAAGCATCGGAATCTATAACTAGCATCACAGGAATGGTTCAAAACACAGACAGTTAGAAGAGTCAGTTATCTTGTACTTAAGTCGGCATTGTGGCTTTTGCATTTAATTCCGAAGCAATTTCTGTGTTTCATCGTCAAGAAGAAGGTCAGAGGGATACAGTAAACCTGAAGTAAAGCATCGTAAACTATAACGAGTGTCATATGAATGGTTCAAAACATAGACAGTAAGAAGAGTCAGTTTTCTTGTACTTAGGTCGGCATTGTAGCTTTTGTATTCAATTCCGATTCAATTTCTGTGTTTCGTCGTGAATAAGAATGTCAGAGGTATACAGTAAACCTGTAGTGAAGCATCGGAATCTATAACTAGTGTCACAGGAATGGTTTAAAACATAGACAGTATGAAGGTTCAGTTTTCTTGTACATAAGTCGGCATTGTGCCTTTTGTATTTAATTCCGATGCAATTTCTGTGTTTCATCGTCAATAAGAAGGTCTGAGGCATACAGTAAACCTGAAGTGAAGCATCGGAATCTATAACTAGTGTCACAGGAATGGTTCAAAACATAGACAGTAAGAAGAGTCAGGTTTTTTGTACTTAAGTCGGCATTGTGCCTTTTGTATTTAATTCCGATGCAATTTCTGTGTTTCATCGTTAATAAGACAGTCAGTGGGATACAGTAAACTTGAAGTGAAGCATCGGAATCTATAACTAGCGTCACAGGAATGGTTCAAAACACAGACAGTTAGAAGAGTCAGTTATCTTGTACTTAAGTCGGCATTGTGGCTTTTGCATTTAATTCCGAAGCAATTTCTGTGTTTCATCGTCAAGAAGAAGGTCAGAGGGATACAGTAAACCTGAAGTAAAGCATCGTAAACTATAACGAGTGTCATATGAATGGTTCAAAACATAGACAGTAAGAAGAGTCAGTTTTCTTGTACTTAGGTCGGCATTGTAGCTTTTGTATTCAATTCCGATTCAATTTCTGTGTTTCGTCGTGAATAAGAATGTCAGAGGTATACAGTAAACCTGTAGTGAAGCATCGGAATCTATAACTAGTGTCACAGGAATGGTTTACAACATAGACAGTATGAAGGTTCAGTTTTCTTGTACATAAGTCGGCATTGTGCCTTTTGTATTTAATTCCGATGCAATTTCGGTGTTTCATCGTGAATAAGAAGGTCAGAGGCATACAGTAAACCTGAAGTGAAGCATCGGAATCTATCTAGTGTCACAGGAATGGTTCAAAACATAGACAGTAAGAGGAGTCAGGTTTTTTGTACTTCAGTCGGCATTGTGCCTTTTGTATTTAATTCCGATGCAATTTCAGTGTTTCATCGTCAATAAGAAGGTCAGAGGGATATAGTGAACCTGAAGTGAAGCATAGGATTCTATAACTAGTGTCACAGTAAGAAGATCAGTTTTCTTATACTTAAGTCGGCATTGTGCCTTTTGTATTTAATCCGATACAATTTCGGTGTTTAATCGTCAATAAGATGTTCGGAGGGATAATGTAAACCTGAAGTCAAGCATCGGAATCTATAACTAGTGTCACAGGAATTGTTCGAAACATAGACAGTATGAAGAGTCAGTTTTCTTGTACTGAAGTCGGCATTGTGCCTTTTGTACTTAATTCCGATGCAATTTCTGTGTTTCATCGTCAACAATAAGGTCAGAGGTATACAGTTAACCTGAAGTGAAGCATCGGAATCTATAACAAGTGTCACAGGTATGGTTCAAAGCATAAACAGTAAGAAGAGTCAGTTTTCTTGTACTTAAGTCGGCATTGTGCCTTTTGTATTTAATTCCGATTCAATTTCTGTGTTTCATCGTCAAGAAGAAGGTCAGAGGGATACAGTAATCCTGAAGTAAAGCATCGTAATCTATATCGAGTGTCACATGAATGGTTCAAAATATAGACAGTAAGAAGAGTCAGTTTTCAAGTACTTAAGTCGGCATTGTACCTTTTATATTTAATTCCGATGCAATTTCTGTGTTTCATTGTCAGTAAGAATGTCAGAGGGATACAGTAAACCTGAAGTGACGCATCGGAATCTATAACTAGTGTCACAGGAATGGTTCAAATCATAGACAGTAAGAAGAATCAGTTTTCTTGTACTTAAGTCGGCTTTGGGCCTTTTCTATTTAATTACGATGCAATTTCTGTGTTTCATCGTCAATAAGAAGCTCAGAGGGATACAGTAAACCTGAAGTGAGGCATCGGAATCTATAACTAGTGTCACAGGAATGGTTCAAATCATAGACAGTAAGAAGAGTCAGTTTTCTTGTACTTATGTCGGCATTGTGCCTTTTGTATTTAATTCCGATGCAAATTCTGTGTTTCATCGTCAAGAAGAAGGTCAGACGGATACAGTAAACCTGAAGTAAAGCATCGTAATCTATATCGAGTGTCACATGAATGGTTCAAAATATAGACAGTAAGAAGAGTCAGTTTTCTTGTACTTAAGTCGGCATTGTACCTTTTGTATTTAATTCCGATGCAATTTCTGTGTTTCATCGTCAATAAGAAGGGCAGAGGGATACTGTAAACCTGAAGTGAAGCATCGGAATCCATAACTAGTGTCACAGGAATGGTTCAAAACATAGACAGTATGACGAGTCAGTTTTCTTGTACTTAAGTCGGCATTGTGCCTTTTGTATTTAATTCCGATGCAATTTCTGTGTTTCATCGTTAATAAGACGGTCAGTGGGACACAGTAAACCTGAAGTGAAGCATCGGAATCTATAACTAGCGTCACAGGAATGGTTCAATACACAGACAGTTAGAAGAGTCAGTTATCTTGAACTTAAGTCGGCATTGTGGCTTTTGTATTTAATTCCAAAGCAATTTCTGTGTTTCATCGTCAAGAAGAAGGTCAGAGGGATACAGTAAACCTGAAGTAAAGCATCGTAAACTATAACGAGTGTCATATGAATGGTTCAAAATATAGACAGTAAGAAGAGTCAGTTTTCTTGTACTTAAGTCGGCATTGTGCCTTTTGTATTTAATTCCGATGCAATTTCTGTGTTTCGTCGTGAATAGGAATGTCAGAGGTATACAGTAAACCTGTAGTGAAGCATCGGAATCTATAGCTAGTGTCACAAGAATGGTTTAAAACATAGACAGTAAGAAGGTTCAGTTTTCTTGTACTTAAGTCGGCATTGTGCCTTTTGTATTTAATTCCGATGCAATTTCTGTGTTTCATCGTGAATAAGAAGGTCAGAGGCATACAGTAAACCTGAAGTGAAGCATCGGAATCTATAACTAGTGTCACAGGAATGGTTCAAAGCATAGACAGTAAGAAGAGTCAGATTTCTTGTACTTATGTCAGCATTGTGCCTTTTGTATTAAATTCCGATGCGATTCCTGTGTTTCATCGTCAATAAGAAGGTCAGAGGGATACAGTAAACCTGCAGTGAAGCATCGGAATTTATAACTAATGTCACATGAATGGTTCAAAACATAGGCAGTAAGAACAGTCAGTTTTCTTGTACTTAAGTCGGCATTGTGCCTTTTGTATTTAATTCCGATGGAATTTCAGTGTTTTATCGTCAATAAGCAGGTCAGAGGGATACAGTAAACCTGAAGTAAAGCATCGGAATCTATAACGAGTTTCAAATGAATGGTTCAAAACATAGACAGTAAGAAGAGTCAGTTTTCTTGTACTTAAGTCAGCATTGTGCCTTTTGTATTTAATTCCGATTCAATTTCTGTGTTTCATCGTCAAGAAGAAGGTCAGAGGGATACAGTAATCCTGAAGTAAAGCATCGTAATCTATTTCGAGTGTCACATGAAAGGTTCAAAATATAGACAGTAAGAAGATTCAGTTTTCTTGTACTTAAGTCGGCATTGTACCTTTTATATTTAATTCCGATGCAATTTCTGTGTTTCATCGACAGTAAGAAGGTCAGAGGGATACAGTAAACCTGAAGTGACGCATCGGAATCTATTACTAGTGTCACAGGAATGGTTCAAATCATAGACAGTAAGAAGAATCAGTTTTCTTGTACTTATGTCGGCTTTGGGGCTTTCCTATTTAATTACGATGCAATTTCTGTGTTTCATCGTCAATAAGAAGCTCAGAGGGATACAGTAAACCTGAAGTGAGGCATCGGAATCTATAACTAGTGTCACAGGAATGGTTCAAATCATAGACAGTAAGAAGAGTCAGTTTTCTTGTACTTATGTCGGCATTGTGCCTTTTGTATTTAATTCCGATGCAATATCTGTGTTTCATCGTCAAGAAGAAGGTCAGACGGATACAGTAAACCTGAAGTAAAGCATCGTATTCTATATCGAGTGTCACATGAGTGGTTCAAAATATAGACAGTAAGAAGAGTCAGTTTTCTTGTACTTAAGTCGGCATTGTACCTTTTGTATTTAATTCCGATGCAATTTCTGTGTTTCATCTTCAATAAGAAGGGCAGAGGGATACTGTAAACCTGAAGTGAAGCATCGGAATCCATAACTAGTGTCACAGGAATGGTTCAAAACATAGACAGTATGAAGAGTCAGTTTTCTTGTACTTAAGTCGGCATTGTGCCTTTTGTATTTAATTCCGATGCAATTTCTGTGTTTCATCGTTAATAAGACGGTCAGTGGGATACAGTAAACTTGAAGTGAAGCATCGGAATCTATAACTAGCGTCACAGGAATGGTTCAAAACACAGACAGTTAGAAGAGTCAGTTATCTTGTACTTAAGTCGGCATTGTGGCTTTTGCATTTAATTCCGAAGCAATTTCTGTGTTTCATCGTCAAGAAGAAGGTCAGAGGGATACAGTAAACCTGAAGTAAAGCATCGTAAACTATAACGAGTGTCATATGAATGGTTCAAAACATAGACAGTAAGAAGAGTCAGTTTTCTTGTACTTAGGTCGGCATTGTAGCTTTTGTATTTAATTCCGATTCAATTTCTGTGTTTCGTCGTGAATAAGAATGTCAGAGGTATACAGTAATCCTGTAGTGAAGCATCGGAATCTATAACTAGTGCCACAGGAATGGTTTAAAACATAGACAGTATGAAGGTTCAGTTTTCTTGTACATAAGTCGGCATTGTGCCTTTTGTATTTAATTCCGATGCAATTTCTGTATTTCATCGTCAATAAGAAGGTCAGAGGCATACAGTAAACCTGAAGTGAAGCATCGTAATCTATATCGAGTGTCACATGAATGGTTCAAAATATAGACAGTAAGAAGATTCAGTTTTCTTGCACTTAAGTCGGCATTGTACCTTTTATATTTAATTCCGATGCAATTTCTGTGTTTCATCGTCAGTAAGAAGGTCAGAGGGATACAGTAAACCTGAAGTGACGCATCGGAATCTATAACTAGTGTCACAGGAATGGTTCAAATCATAGACAGTAAGAAGAATCAGTTTTCTTGTACTTAAGTCGGCTTTGGGCCTTTTCTATTTAATTACGATGCAATTTCTGTGTTTCATCGTCAATAAGAAGCTCAGAGGGATACAGTAAACCTGAAGTGAGGCATCGGAATCTATAACTAGTGTCACAGGAATGGTTCAAATCATAGACAGTAAGAAGAGTTAGTTTTCTTGTACTTATGTCGGCATTGTGCCTTTTGTATTTAATTCCGATGCAATTTCTGTGTTTCATCGTCAAGAAGAAGGTCAGACGGATACAGTAAACCTGAAGTAAAGCATCGTATTCTATATCGAGTGTCACATGAATGGTTCAAAATATAGACATTGAGAAGAGTCAGTTTTCTTGTACATAAGTCGGCATTGTACCCTTTGTATTTAATTCCGATGCAATTTCTGTGTTTCATCGTCAATAAGAAGGGCAGAGGGATACTGTAAACCTGAAGTGAAGCATCGGAATCCATAACTAGTGTCACAGGAATGGTTCAAAACATAGACAGTATGAAGAGTCAGTTTTCTTGTACTTAAGTCGGCATTGTGCCTTTTGTATTTAATTCAGATGCAATTTCTGTGTTTCATCGTTAATAAGACAGTCAGTGGGATACAGAAAACTTGAAGTGAAGCATCGGAATCTATAACTAGCATCACAGGAATGGTTCAAAACACAGACAGTTAGAAGAGTCAGTTATCTTGTACTTAAGTCGGCATTGTGGCTTTTGCATTTAATTCCGAAGCAATTTCTGTGTTTCATCGTCAAGAAGAAGGTCAGAGGGATACAGTAAACCTGAAGTAAAGCATCGTAAACTATAACGAGTGTCATATGAATGGTTCAAAACATAGACAGTAAGAAGAGTCAGTTTTCTTGTACTTAGGTCGGCATTGTAGCTTTTGTATTCAATTCCGATTCAATTTCTGTGTTTCGTCGTGAATAAGAATGTCAGAGGTATACAGTAAACCTGTAGTGAAGCATCGGAATCTATAACTAGTGTCACAGGAATGGTTTAAAACATAGACAGTATGAAGGTTCAGTTTTCTTGTACATAAGTCGGCATTGTGCCTTTTGTATTTAATTCCGATGCAATTTCTGTGTTTCATCGTCAATAAGAAGGTCTGAGGCATACAGTAAACCTGAAGTGAAGCATCGGAATCTATAACTAGTGTCACAGGAATGGTTCAAAACATAGACAGTAAGAAGAGTCAGGTTTTTTGTACTTAAGTCGGCATTGTGCCTTTTGTATTTAATTCCGATGCAATTTCTGTGTTTCATCGTTAATAAGACAGTCAGTGGGATACAGTAAACTTGAAGTGAAGCATCGGAATCTATAACTAGCGTCACAGGAATGGTTCAAAACACAGACAGTTAGAAGAGTCAGTTATCTTGTACTTAAGTCGGCATTGTGGCTTTTGCATTTAATTCCGAAGCAATTTCTGTGTTTCATCGTCAAGAAGAAGGTCAGAGGGATACAGTAAACCTGAAGTAAAGCATCGTAAACTATAACGAGTGTCATATGAATGGTTCAAAACATAGACAGTAAGAAGAGTCAGTTTTCTTGTACTTAGGTCGGCATTGTAGCTTTTGTATTCAATTCCGATTCAATTTCTGTGTTTCGTCGTGAATAAGAATGTCAGAGGTATACAGTAAACCTGTAGTGAAGCATCGGAATCTATAACTAGTGTCACAGGAATGGTTTACAACATAGACAGTATGAAGGTTCAGTTTTCTTGTACATAAGTCGGCATTGTGCCTTTTGTATTTAATTCCGATGCAATTTCGGTGTTTCATCGTGAATAAGAAGGTCAGAGGCATACAGTAAACCTGAAGTGAAGCATCGGAATCTATCTAGTGTCACAGGAATGGTTCAAAACATAGACAGTAAGAGGAGTCAGGTTTTTTGTACTTCAGTCGGCATTGTGCCTTTTGTATTTAATTCCGATGCAATTTCAGTGTTTCATCGTCAATAAGAAGGTCAGAGGGATATAGTGAACCTGAAGTGAAGCATAGGATTCTATAACTAGTGTCACAGTAAGAAGATCAGTTTTCTTATACTTAAGTCGGCATTGTGCCTTTTGTATTTAATCCGATACAATTTCGGTGTTTAATCGTCAATAAGATGTTCGGAGGGATAATGTAAACCTGAAGTCAAGCATCGGAAT
Organism: Schistocerca piceifrons; assembly: GCF_021461385.2. NCBI lineage: Eukaryota > Metazoa > Arthropoda > Insecta > Orthoptera > Acrididae > Schistocerca > Schistocerca piceifrons. Next base: position 51,806 of record NW_025727934.1, read on the forward strand.
CTATAACTAGTGTCACAGGAATTGTTCGAAACATAGACAGTATGAAGAGTCAGTTTTCTTGTACTGAAGTCGGCATTGTGCCTTTTGTACTTAATTCCGATGCAATTTCTGTGTTTCATCGTCAACAATAAGGTCAGAGGTATACAGTTAACCTGAAGTGAAGCATCGGAATCTATAACAAGTGTCACAGGTATGGTTCAAAGCATAAACAGTAAGAAGAGTCAGTTTTCTTGTACTTAAGTCGGCATTGTGCCTTTTGTATTTAATTCCGATTCAATTTCTGTGTTTCATCGTCAAGAAGAAGGTCAGAGGGATACAGTAATCCTGAAGTAAAGCATCGTAATCTATATCGAGTGTCACATGAATGGTTCAAAATATAGACAGTAAGAAGAGTCAGTTTTCAAGTACTTAAGTCGGCATTGTACCTTTTATATTTAATTCCGATGCAATTTCTGTGTTTCATTGTCAGTAAGAATGTCAGAGGGATACAGTAAACCTGAAGTGACGCATCGGAATCTATAACTAGTGTCACAGGAATGGTTCAAATCATAGACAGTAAGAAGAATCAGTTTTCTTGTACTTAAGTCGGCTTTGGGCCTTTTCTATTTAATTACGATGCAATTTCTGTGTTTCATCGTCAATAAGAAGCTCAGAGGGATACAGTAAACCTGAAGTGAGGCATCGGAATCTATAACTAGTGTCACAGGAATGGTTCAAATCATAGACAGTAAGAAGAGTCAGTTTTCTTGTACTTATGTCGGCATTGTGCCTTTTGTATTTAATTCCGATGCAAATTCTGTGTTTCATCGTCAAGAAGAAGGTCAGACGGATACAGTAAACCTGAAGTAAAGCATCGTAATCTATATCGAGTGTCACATGAATGGTTCAAAATATAGACAGTAAGAAGAGTCAGTTTTCTTGTACTTAAGTCGGCATTGTACCTTTTGTATTTAATTCCGATGCAATTTCTGTGTTTCATCGTCAATAAGAAGGGCAGAGGGATACTGTAAACCTGAAGTGAAGCATCGGAATCCATAACTAGTGTCACAGGAATGGTTCAAAACATAGACAGTATGACGAGTCAGTTTTCTTGTACTTAAGTCGGCATTGTGCCTTTTGTATTTAATTCCGATGCAATTTCTGTGTTTCATCGTTAATAAGACGGTCAGTGGGACACAGTAAACCTGAAGTGAAGCATCGGAATCTATAACTAGCGTCACAGGAATGGTTCAATACACAGACAGTTAGAAGAGTCAGTTATCTTGAACTTAAGTCGGCATTGTGGCTTTTGTATTTAATTCCAAAGCAATTTCTGTGTTTCATCGTCAAGAAGAAGGTCAGAGGGATACAGTAAACCTGAAGTAAAGCATCGTAAACTATAACGAGTGTCATATGAATGGTTCAAAATATAGACAGTAAGAAGAGTCAGTTTTCTTGTACTTAAGTCGGCATTGTGCCTTTTGTATTTAATTCCGATGCAATTTCTGTGTTTCGTCGTGAATAGGAATGTCAGAGGTATACAGTAAACCTGTAGTGAAGCATCGGAATCTATAGCTAGTGTCACAAGAATGGTTTAAAACATAGACAGTAAGAAGGTTCAGTTTTCTTGTACTTAAGTCGGCATTGTGCCTTTTGTATTTAATTCCGATGCAATTTCTGTGTTTCATCGTGAATAAGAAGGTCAGAGGCATACAGTAAACCTGAAGTGAAGCATCGGAATCTATAACTAGTGTCACAGGAATGGTTCAAAGCATAGACAGTAAGAAGAGTCAGATTTCTTGTACTTATGTCAGCATTGTGCCTTTTGTATTAAATTCCGATGCGATTCCTGTGTTTCATCGTCAATAAGAAGGTCAGAGGGATACAGTAAACCTGCAGTGAAGCATCGGAATTTATAACTAATGTCACATGAATGGTTCAAAACATAGGCAGTAAGAACAGTCAGTTTTCTTGTACTTAAGTCGGCATTGTGCCTTTTGTATTTAATTCCGATGGAATTTCAGTGTTTTATCGTCAATAAGCAGGTCAGAGGGATACAGTAAACCTGAAGTAAAGCATCGGAATCTATAACGAGTTTCAAATGAATGGTTCAAAACATAGACAGTAAGAAGAGTCAGTTTTCTTGTACTTAAGTCAGCATTGTGCCTTTTGTATTTAATTCCGATTCAATTTCTGTGTTTCATCGTCAAGAAGAAGGTCAGAGGGATACAGTAATCCTGAAGTAAAGCATCGTAATCTATTTCGAGTGTCACATGAAAGGTTCAAAATATAGACAGTAAGAAGATTCAGTTTTCTTGTACTTAAGTCGGCATTGTACCTTTTATATTTAATTCCGATGCAATTTCTGTGTTTCATCGACAGTAAGAAGGTCAGAGGGATACAGTAAACCTGAAGTGACGCATCGGAATCTATTACTAGTGTCACAGGAATGGTTCAAATCATAGACAGTAAGAAGAATCAGTTTTCTTGTACTTATGTCGGCTTTGGGGCTTTCCTATTTAATTACGATGCAATTTCTGTGTTTCATCGTCAATAAGAAGCTCAGAGGGATACAGTAAACCTGAAGTGAGGCATCGGAATCTATAACTAGTGTCACAGGAATGGTTCAAATCATAGACAGTAAGAAGAGTCAGTTTTCTTGTACTTATGTCGGCATTGTGCCTTTTGTATTTAATTCCGATGCAATATCTGTGTTTCATCGTCAAGAAGAAGGTCAGACGGATACAGTAAACCTGAAGTAAAGCATCGTATTCTATATCGAGTGTCACATGAATGGTTCAAAATATAGACAGTAAGAAGAGTCAGTTTTCTTGTACTTAAGTCGGCATTGTACCTTTTGTATTTAATTCCGATGCAATTTCTGTGTTTCATCTTCAATAAGAAGGGCAGAGGGATACTGTAAACCTGAAGTGAAGCATCGGAATCCATAACTAGTGTCACAGGAATGGTTCAAAACATAGACAGTATGAAGAGTCAGTTTTCTTGTACTTAAGTCGGCATTGTGCCTTTTGTATTTAATTCCGATGCAATTTCTGTGTTTCATCGTTAATAAGACGGTCAGTGGGATACAGTAAACTTGAAGTGAAGCATCGGAATCTATAACTAGCGTCACAGGAATGGTTCAAAACACAGACAGTTAGAAGAGTCAGTTATCTTGTACTTAAGTCGGCATTGTGGCTTTTGCATTTAATTCCGAAGCAATTTCTGTGTTTCATCGTCAAGAAGAAGGTCAGAGGGATACAGTAAACCTGAAGTAAAGCATCGTAAACTATAACGAGTGTCATATGAATGGTTCAAAACATAGACAGTAAGAAGAGTCAGTTTTCTTGTACTTAGGTCGGCATTGTAGCTTTTGTATTTAATTCCGATTCAATTTCTGTGTTTCGTCGTGAATAAGAATGTCAGAGGTATACAGTAATCCTGTAGTGAAGCATCGGAATCTATAACTAGTGCCACAGGAATGGTTTAAAACATAGACAGTATGAAGGTTCAGTTTTCTTGTACATAAGTCGGCATTGTGCCTTTTGTATTTAATTCCGATGCAATTTCTGTATTTCATCGTCAATAAGAAGGTCAGAGGCATACAGTAAACCTGAAGTGAAGCATCGGAATCTATACCTAGTGTCACAGGAATGGTTCAAAGCATAGACAGTAAGAAGAGTCAGGTTTTTTGTACTTAAGTCGGCATTGTGCCTTTTGTATTTAATTCCGATGCAATTTCAGTGTTTCATCGTCAATAAGAAGGTCAGAGGGATATAGTGAACCTGAAGTGAAGCATCGGATTCTATAACTAGTGTCACAGTAAGAAGATCAGTTTTCTTATACTTAAGTCGGCATTGTGCCTTTTGTATTTAATCCGATACAATTTCGGTGTTTAATCGTCAATAAGAAGTTCGGAGGGATAATGTAAACCTGAAGTCAAGCATCGGAATCTATAACTAGTGTCACAGGAATTGTTCAAAACATAGACAGTATGAAGAGTCAGTTTTCTTGTACTTAAGTCGGCATTGTGCCTTTTGTACTTAATTCCGATGCAATTCCTGTGTTTCATCGTCAATAAGAAGGTCAGAGCGATACAGTAAACCTGCAGTGAAGCATCAGAATCTATAACTAGTGTCACATGAATGTTTCAAATCATAGACAGTAAGAAGAGTCAGTTTTCTTGTACTTAAGTCGACATTGTGCCTTTTGTATTTAATTCCGAAGCAATTTCTGTGTTTCATCGTCAACAAGAAGGTCAGAGGTATACAGTTAACCTGAAGTGAAGCATCGGAATCTATAACAAGTGTCACAGGTATGGTTCAAAAGATAGACAGTAAGAAGAGTCATTTTTCTTGTACTTAAGTCGGCATTGTGCCTTTTGTATTTGATTCCGATGCAATTTCAGTGTTTCATCGTCAATAAGAAGGTCAGAGGGATATAGTGAACCTGAAGTGAAGCATCGGATTCTATAACTAGTGTCACGGTAAGAAGATCAGTTTTCTCATACTTAAGTCGGCATTGTGCCTTTTGTATTTAATCCGATACAATTTCGGTGTTTAATCGTCAATAAGAAGTTCGGAGTGATAATGTAAACCTGAAGTCAAGCATCGGAATCCATAACTAGTGTCACAGGAATTGTTCAAAACATAGACAGTATGAAGAGTCAGTTTTCTTGTACTTAAGTCGTCATTGTGCCTTTTGTACTTAATTCCGATGCAATTCCTGTGTTTCATCGTCAATAAGAAGGTCAGAGCGATACAGTAAACCTGCAGTGAAGCATCAGAATCTATAACTAGTGTCACATAAATGTTTCAAATCATAGACAGTAAGAAGAGTCAGTTTTCTTGTACTTAAGTCGGCATTGTGCCTTTTGTATTTAATTCCGATGCAATTTCTGTGTTTCATCGTGAATAAGAAGGTCAGAGGCATACAGTAAACCTGAAGTGAAGCATCGGAATCTATAACTAGTGTCACAGGAATGGTTCAAAACATAGACAGTAAGAAGAGTCAGGTTTCTTGTACTTAAGTCGGCATTGTGCCTTTTGTATTTAATTCCGATGCAATTTCAGTGTTTCATCGTCAATAAGAAGGTCAGAGGGATATAGTGAACCTGAAGTGAAGCATCGGATTCTATAACTAGTGTCACAGTAAGAAGATCAGTTTTCTTATACTTAAGTCGGCATTGTGCCTTTTGTATTTAATCCGATACAATTTCGGTGTTTTATCGTCAATAAGAAGTTCGGAGGGATACGGTAAACCTGAAGTGAAGCATCAGAATCTGTAACTAGTGTCACAGGAATTGTTCAAAACATAGACAGTATGAAGAGTCAGTTTTCTTGTACTTAAGTCGGCATTGTGCCTTTTGTTCTTAATTCCGATGCAATTCCTGTGTTTCAGCCTCAATAAGAAGGTCAGAGGGATACAGTAAACCTGCAGTGAAGCATCAGAATCTATAACTACTGTCACATGAATGTTTCAAATCATAGACCGTAAGAAGAGTCAGTTTTCTTGTACTTAAGTCGGCATTGTGCCTTTTGTATTTAATTCCGAAGCAATTTCTGTGTTTCATCGTCAATAAGAAGGTCAGAGGGATACAGTAAACCGGAAGTCAAGCATCGGAATCTATAACGAGTTTCACATGAATGGTTCAAAACATAGACAGTAAGAAGAGTCAGTTTTCTTGTACATAAGTCGGCATTGTGCCTTTTGTATTTAATTCCGATGCAATTTCTGTGTTTCATCGTCAATAAGAAGGTCAGAGGGATACAGTAAACCTGAAGTGAAGCATCGGAATCTATCACTAGTGTCTCAGGAATGGTTCAAAACATAGACAGTAAGAAGAGTCAGTTTTCTTGTACTTAAGTCGACATTGTGCCTTTTGTATTTAATTCCGATGCAATTTCATTGTTTCATCGCTAATAAGAAGGTCAGAGGGATACAGTGAACCTGAAGTGAAGCATCGGAATCTATAACTAGTGTCACAGGAATGGTTCAAACCATAGACAGTAAGGAGAGTCAGTTTTCTTGTACTTAAGTCGGCAGTGTGCCTTTTGTATTTAATTCCGAGGCAATTTCTGTGTTTCATCGTCAATAAGAAGGTCAGAGGAATACATTAAACCTGAACTGGAGCATCGGAATCTATAACTAGTATCACAGGAATGGTTCAAATCATAGACAGTAAGAAGAGTCAGTTTTCTTGTACTTAGGTCGGCATTGTGCCTTTTGTATTTAATTCCGATGCAATTTCTGTGTTTCATCGTCAATAAGAAGGTCAGAGGGATACAGTAAACCCGAAGTGAAGCATCGGAATCTATAATTAGGGACACATGAATGGTTCAAAACATAGACAGTATGAAGAGTCAGTTTCCTTGTTTTTAAATCACCATTGTGCATTTTGTATTTAATTTCGATGCAATTTCTGTGTTTCATCGTCAATAAGAAGGTCAGAGGGATACAGTAAACCTGAAGTGAAGCATCGGAATCTATAACTAGTGTCACAGGAATGGTTCAAAACATAGACAGTAAGAAGAGTCAGTTATCTTGTGCTTAAGTCGGCATTGTGCCTTTTGTATTTAATCCCGAAGCAATTTCTGTGTTTCATCGTCAATAAGAAGGTCAGAGGGATACAGTAAACCTGAAGTGAAGCATCGGAATCCGTAACTAGTGTCACAAGAATGGTTCAAATCATAGACTGTAAGGAGAGTTTGTTTTCTTGTACTTAAGTCGGCATTGTGCCTTTTTTATTTAATTCCGATGCAATTTCTGTGTTTCATCGTTAATGAGACGGTATGTGGGATACAGTAAACCTGAAGTGAAGCATCGGAATCTATAACTAGCGTCACAGGAATGGTTCAAAGCACAGACAGTTAGAAGAGTCTGTTATCTTGTACTTAAGTCGGCATTGTGGGTTTTGTATTTAATTCCGATGCAATTTCTGTGTTTCATCGTCAATAAGAAGGTCAGAGGCATACAGTAAACCTGAAGTAAAGCATCGTAAACTATAACGAGTGTCATATGAATGGTTCAAAACATAGACAGTAAGAAGAGTCAGTTTTCTTGTACTTAGGTCGGCATTGTAGCTTTCGTATTTAATTCCGATGCAATTTCTGTGTTTCGTCGTGAATAAGAATGTCAGAAGTATACAGTAAACCTGTAGTGAAGCATCGGAATCTATAACTAGTGTCACAGGAATGGTTTAAAACATAGACAGTATGAAGGATCAGTTTTCTTGTACTTAAGTCGGCATTGTGCCTTTTGTATTTAATTCCGATGCAATTTCTGTGTTTCATCGTGAATAAGAAGGTCAGAGGCATACAGTAAACCTGAAGTGAAGCATCGGAATCTATAACTAGTGTCACAGGAATGGTTCAAAACATAGACAGTAAGAAGAGTCAGGTTTTTTGTACTTAAGTCGGCATTGTGCCTTTTGTATTTAATTCCGATGCAATTTCAGTGTTTCATCGTCAATAAGAAGGTCAGAGGGATATAGTGAACCTGAAGTGAAGCATCGGATTCTATAACTAGTGTCACAGTAAGAAGATCAGTTTTCTTATACTTAAGTCGGCATTGTGCCTTTTGTATTTAATCCGATACAATTTCGGTGTTTTATCGTCAATAAGAAGTTCGGAGGGATACGGTAAACCTGAAGTGAAGCATCAGAATCTGTAACTAGTGTCACAGGAATTGTTCAAAACATAGACAGTATGAAGAGTCAGTTTTCTTGTACTTAAGTCGGCATTGTGCCTTTTGTTCTTAATTCCGATGCAATTCCTGTGTTTGAGCCTCAATAAGAAGGTCAGAGGGATACAGTAAACCTGCAGTGAAGCATCAGAATCTATAACTAGTGTCACATGAATGTTTCAAATCATAGACCGTAAGAAGAGTCAGTTTTCTTGTACTTAAGTCGGCATTGTGCCTTTTGTATTTAATTCCGAAGCAATATCTGTGTTTCATCGTCAATAAGAAGGTCAGAGGTATACAGTTAACCTGAAGTGAAGCATCGGAATCTATAACAAGTGTCACAGGAATGGTTCAAAATATAGACAGTAAGAAGAGTCAGTTTTCTTGTACTTAAGTCAGCATTGTGCCTTTTGTATTTAATTCCGATGCAATTTCTGTGTTTCATCGTCAGTAAGAAGGTCAGAGGGATACAGTAAACCTGAAGTGAAGCATCGGAATCTATAACTAGTGTCACACGAATGGTTCAAAGCATAGACAGTAAGAAGAGTCAGTTATCTTGTACTTAAGTCGGCATTGAGCCTTTTGTATTTATTTCCGAAGCAATTTCTGTGTTTCATCGTCAATAAGAAGGTCAGAGGGATACAGTAAACCGGAAGTCAAGCATCGGAATCTATAACGAGTTTCACATGAATGTTTCAAAACATAGACAGTAAGAAGAGTCAGTTTTCTTGTACATAAGTCGGCATTGTGCCTTTTGTATTTAATTCCGATGCAATTTCTGTGTTTCATCGTCAATAAGAAGGTCAGAGGGATACAGTAAACCTGAAGTGAATCATCGGAATCTATCACTAGTGTCACAGGAATGGTTCAAAACATAGACAGTAAGAAGAGTCAGTTTTCTTGTACTTAAGTCGACATTGTGCCTTTTGTATTCAATTCCGATGCAATTTCTCTGTTTCATCGTCAATAAGAAGGTCAGAGGGATACAGTAAACCCGAAGTGAAGCATCGGAATCTATAATAAGGGACACATGAATGGTTCAAAACATAGACAGTATGAAGAGTCAGTTTCCTTGTTTTTAAATCACCATTGTGCATTTTGTATTTAATTTCGATGCAATTTCAGTGTTTCTTCGTCAATAAGAAGGTCAGAGGGATACAGTAAACCTGAAGTGAAGCATCGGAATCTATAACTAGTGTCACAGGAATGGTTCAAACATAGACAGTAAGAAGAGTCAGTTATCTTGTGCTTAAGTCGGCATTGTGCCTTTTGTATTTAATCCCGAAGCAATTTCTGTGTTTCATCGTCAATAAGAAGGTCAGAGGGATACAGTAAACCTGAAGTGAAGCATCGGAATCCGTAACTAGTGTCACAGGAATGGTTCAAATCATAGACTGTAAGAAGAGTTTGTTTTCTTGTACTTAAGTCGGCATTGTGCCTTTTGTATTTAATTCCGATGCAATTTCTGTGTTTCATCGTTAATGAGACGGTCAGTGGGATACAGTAAACCTGAAGTGAAGCATCGGAATCTATAACTAGCGTCACAGGAATGGTTCAAAGCACAGACAGTTAGAAGAGTCTGTTATCTTGTACTTAAGTCGGCATTGTGGGTTTTGTATTTAATTCCGATGCAATTTCTGTGTTTCATCGTCAATAAGAAGGTCAGAGGCATACAGTAAACCTGAAGTAAAGCATCGTAAACTATAACGAGTGTCATATGAATGGTTCAAAACATAGACAGTAAGAAGAGTCAGTTTTCTTGTACTTAGGTCGGCATTGTAGCTTTCGTATTTAATTCCGATGCAATTTCTGTGTTTCGTCGTGAATAAGAATGTCAGAAGTATACAGTAAACCTGTAGTGAAGCATCGGAATCTATAACTAGTGTCACAGGAATGGTGTAAAACATAGACAGTATTAAGGTTCAGTTTTCTTGTACTTAAGTCGGCATTGTGCCTTTTGTATTTAATTCCGATGCAATTTCAGTGTTTCATCGTCAATAAGAAGGTCAGAGGGATATAGTGAACCTGAAGTGAAGCATCGGATTCTATAACTAGTGTCACAGTAAGAAGATCAGTTTTCTTATACTTAAGTCGGCATTGTGCCTTTTGTATTTAATCCGATACAATTTCGGTGTTTTATCGTCAATAAGAAGTTCGGAGGGATACGGTAAACCTGAAGTGAAGCATCAGAATCTGTAACTAGTGTCACAGGAATTGTTCAAAACATAGACAGTATGAAGAGTCAGTTTTCTTGTACTTAAGTCGGCATTGTGCCTTTTGTTCTTAATTCCGATGCAATTCCTGTGTTTCAGCCTCAATAAGAAGGTCAGAGGGATACAGTAAACCTGCAGTGAAGCATCAGAATCTATAACTAGTGTCACATGAATGTTTCAAATCATAGACCGTAAGAAGAGTCAGTTTTCTTGTACTTAAGTCGGCATTGTGCCTTTTGTATTTAATTCCGAAGCAATTTCTGTGTTTCATCGTCAATAAGAAGGTCAGACGTATACAGTTAACCTGAAGTGAAGCATCGGAATCTATAACAAGTGTCACAGGTATGGTTCAAAACATAGACAGTAAGAAGAGTCAGTTTTCTTGTACTTAAGTCAGCATTGTGCCTTTTGTATTTAATTCCGAGGCAATTTCTGTGTTTCATCGTCAATAAGAAGGTCAGAGGAATACATTAAACCTGAAGTGGAGCATCGGAATCTATAACTAGTATCACAGGAATGGTTCAAATCATAGACAGTAAGAAGAGTCAGTTTTCTTGTACTTAGGTCGGCATTGTGCCTTTTGTATTTAATTCCGATGCAATTTCTGTGTTTCATCGTCAATAAGAAGGTCAGAGGGATACAGTAAACCCGAAGTGAAGCATCGGAATCTATAATTAGGGACACATGAATGGTTCAAAACATAGACAGTATGAAGAGTCAGTTTCCTTGTTTTTAAATCACCATTGTGCATTTTGTATTTAATTTCGATGCAATATCTGTGTTTCATCGTCAATAAGAAGGTCAGAGGGATACAGTAAACCTGAAGTGAAGCATCGGAATCTATAACTAGTGTCACAGGAATGGTTCAAAACGTAGACAGTAAGAAGAGTCAGTTATCTTGTGCTTAAGTCGGCATTGTGCCTTTTGTATTTAATCCCGAAGCAATTTCTGTGTTTCATCGTCAATAAGAAGGTCAGAGGGATACAGTAAACCTGAAGTGAAGCATCGGAATCCGTAACTAGTGTCACAGGAATGGTTCAAATCATAGACTGTAAGAAGAGTTTGTTTTCTTGTACTTATGTCGGCATTGTGCCTTTTGTATTTAATTCCGATGCAATTTCTGTGTTTCATCGTTAATGAGACGGTCAGTGGGATACAGTAAACCTGAAGTGAAGCATCGGAATCTATAACTAGCGTCACAGGAATGGTTCAAAGCACAGACAGTTAGAAGAGTCTGTTATCTTGTACTTAAGTCGGCATTGTGGGTTTTGTATTTAATTCCGATGCAATTTTTGTGTTTCATCATCAATAAGAAGGTCAGAGGCATACAGTAAACCTGAAGTAAAGCATCGTAAACTATAACGAGTGTCATATGAATGGTTCAAAACATAGACAGTAAGAAGGGTCAGTTTTCTTGTACTTAGGTCGGCATTGTAGCTTTCGTATTTAATTCCGATGCAATTTCTGTGTTTCGTCGTGAATAAGAATGTCAGAAGTATACAGTAAACCTGTAGTGAAGCATCGGAATCTATAACTAGTGTCACAGGAATGGTTTAAAACATTGACAGTATGAAGGTTCAGTTTTCTTGTACTTAAGTCGGCATTGTGCCTTTTGTATTTAATTCCGAAGCAATTTCTGTGTTTCATCGTCAATAAGAAGGTCAGAGGTATACTGTTAACCTGAAGTGAAGCATCGGAATCTATAACAAGTGTCACAGGTATGGTTCAAAATATAGACAGTAAGAAGAGTCAGTTTTCTTGTACTTAAGTCAGCATTGTGCCTTTTGTATTTAATTCCGATGCAATTTCTGTGTTTCATCGTCAGTAAGAAGGTCAGAGGGATACAGTAAACCTGAAGTGAAGCATCGGAATCTATAACTAGTGTCACAGGTATGGTCCAAAGCATAGACAGTAAGAAGAGTCAGTTATCTTGTACTTAAGTCGGCATTGTGCCTTTTGTATTTATTTCCGAAGCAATTTCTGTGTTTCATCGTCAATAAGAAGGTCAGAGGGATACAGTAAACCGGAAGTCAAGCATCGGAATCTATAACGAGTTTCACATGAATGGTTCAAAACATAGACAGTAAGAAGAGTCAGTTTTCTTGTACATAAGTCGGCATTGTGCCTTTTGTATTTAATTCCGATGCAATTTCTGTGTTTCGTCGTCAATAAGAAGGTCAGAGGGATACAGTAAACCTGAAGTGAAGCATCGGAATCTATCACTAGTGTCACAGGAATGGTTCAAAACATAGACAGTAAGAAGAATCAGTTTTCTTGTACTTAAGTCGACATTGTGCCTTTTGTATTTAATTCCGATGCAATTTCATTGTTTCATCGCTAATAAGAAGGTCAGAGGGATACAGTAAACCTGAAGTGAAGCATCGGAATCTATAACTAGCGTCACAGGAATGGTTCAAAGCACAGACAGTTAGAAGAGTCTGTTATCTTGTACTTAAGTCGGCATTGTGGGTTTTGTATTTAATTCCGATGCAATTTTTGTGTTTCATCGTCAATAAGAAGGTCAGAGGCATACAGTAAACCTGAAGTAAAGCATCGTAAACTATAACGAGTGTCATATGAATGGTTCAAAACATAGACAGTAAGAACGGTCAGTTTTCTTGTACTTAGGTCGGCATTGTAGCTTTCGTATTTAATTCCGATGCAATTTCTGTGTTTCGTCGTGAATAAGAATGTCAGAAGTATAGAGTAAACCTGTAGTGAAGCATCGGAATCTATAACTAGTGTCACAGGAATGGTTTAAAACATAGACAGTATGAAGGTTCAGTTTTCTTGTACTTAAGTCGGCATTGTGCCTTTTGTATTTAATTCCGAAGCAATTTCTGTGTTTCATCGTCAATAAGAAGGTCAGAGGTATACAGTTAACCTGAAGTGAAGCATCGGAATCTATAACAAGTGTCACAGGTATGGTTCAAAATATAGACAGTAAGGAGAGTCAGTTTTCTTGTACTTAAGTCAGCATTGTGCCTTTTGTATTTAATTCCGATGCAATTTCTGTGTTTCATCGTCAGTAAGAAGGTCAGAGGGATACAGTAAACCTGAAGTGAAGCATCGGAATCTATAACTAGTGTCACAGGTATGGTTCAAAGCATAGACAGTAAGAAGAGTCAGTTATCTTGTACTTAAGTCGGCATTGTGCCTTTTGTATTTATTTCCGAAGCAATTTCTGTGTTTCATCGTCAATAAGAAGGTCAGAGGGATACAGTAAACCGGAAGTCAAGCATCGGAATCTATAACGAGTTTCACATGAATGGTTCAAAACATAGACAGTAAGAAGAGTCAGTTTTCTTGTACATAAGTCGGCATTGTGCCTTTTGTATTTAATTCCGATGCAATTTCTGTGTTTCATCGTCAATAAGAAGGTCAGAGGGATACAGTAAACCTGAAGTGAAGCATCGGAATCTATCACTAGTGTCACAGGAATGGTTCAAAACATAGACAGTAAGAAGAGTCAGTTTTCTTGTACTTAAGTCGACATTGTGCCTTTTGTATTTAATTCCGATGCAATTTCATTGTTTCATCGCTAATAAGAAGGTCAGAGGGATACAGTGAACCTGAAGTGAAGCATCGGAATCTATAACTAGCGTCACAGGAATGGTTCAAAGCATAGACAGTAAGGAGAGTCAGTTTTCTTGTACTTAAGTCGGCATTGTGCCTTTTGTATTTAATTCCGAGGCAATTTCTGTGTTTCATCGTCAATAAGAAGGTCAGAGGAATACATTAAACCTGAACTGGAGCATCGGAATCTATAACTAGTATCACAGGAATGGTTCAAATCATAGACAGTAAGAAGAGTCAGTTTTCTTGTACTTAGGTCGGCATTGTGCCTTTTGTATTTAATTCCGATGCAATTTCTGTGTTTCATCGTCAATAAGAAGGTCAGAGGGATACAGTAAACCCGAAGTGAAGCATCGGAATCTATAATTAGGGACACATGAATGGTTCAAAACATAGACAGTATGAAGAGTCAGTTTCCTTGTTTTTAAATCACCATTGTGCATTTTGTATTTAATTTCGATGCAATTTCTGTGTTTCATCGTCAATAAGAAGGTCAGAGGGATACAGTAAACCTGAAGTGAAGCATCGGAATCTATAACTAGTGTCACAGGAATGGTTCGAAACATAGACAGTAAGAAGAGTCAGTTATCTTGTGCTTAAGTCGGCATTGTGCCTTTTGTATTTAATCCCGAAGCAATTTCTGTGTTTCATCGTCAATAAGAAGGTCAGAGGGATACAGTAAACCTGAAGTGAAGCATCGGAATCCGTAACTAGTGTCACAGGAATGGTTCAAATCATAGACTGTAAGAAGAGTTTGTTTTCTTGTACTTAAGTCGGCATTGTGCCTTTTGTATTTAATTCCGATGCAATTTCTGTGTTTCATCGTTAATGAGACGGTCAGTGGGATACAGTAAACCTGAAGTGAAGCATCGGAATCTATAACTAGCGTCACAGGAATGGTTCAAAGCACAGACAGTTAGAAGAGTCTGTTATCTTGTACTTAAGTCGGCATTGTGGGTTTTGTATTTAATTCCGATGCAATTTCTGTGTTTCATCGTCAATAAGAAGGTCAGAGGCATACAGTAAACCTGAAGTAAAGCATCGTAAACTATAACGAGTGTCATATGAATGGTTCAAAACATAGACAGTAAGAAGAGTCAGTTTTCTTGTACTTAAGTCGGCATTGTGCCTTTTGTATTTAATTCCGATGCAATTTCTGTGTTTCATCGTGAATAAGAAGGTCAGAGGCATACAGTAAACCTGAAGTGAAGCATCGGAATCTATAACTAGTGTCACAGGAATGGTTCAAAACATAGACAGTAAGAAGAGTCAGGTTTTTTGTACTTAAGTCGGCATTGTGCCTTTTGTATTTAATTCCGATGCAATTTCAGTGTTTCATCGTCAATAAGAAGGTCAGAGGGATATAGTGAACCTGAAGTGAAGCATCGGATTCTATAACTAGTGTCACAGTAAGAAGATCAGTTTTCTTATACTTAAGTCGGCATTGTGCCTTTTGTATTTAATTCCGAAGCAATTTCTGTGTTTCATCGTCAATAATAAGGTCAGAGGTATACAGTTAACCTGAAGTGAAGCATCGGAATCTATAACAAGTGTCACAGGTATGGTTCAAAATATAGACAGTAAGAAGAGTCAGTTTTCTTGTACTTAAGTCAGCATTGTGCCTTTTGTATTTAATTCCGATGCAATTTCTGTGTTTCGTCGTCAGTAAGAAGGTCAGAGGGATACAGTAAACCTGAAGTGAAGCATCGGAATCTATAACTAGTGTCACAGGAATGGTTCAAAGCATAGACAGTAAGAAGAGTCAGTTATCTTGTACTTAAGTCGGCATTGTGCCTTTTGTATTTATTTCCGAAGCAATTTCTGTGTTTCATCGTCAATAAGAAGGTCAGAGGGATACAGTAAACCGGAAGTCAAGCATCGGAATCTATAACGAGTTTCACATGAATGGTTCAAAACATAGACAGTAAGAAGAGTCAGTTTTCTTGTACATAAGTCGGCATTGTGCCTTTTGTATTTAATTCCGATGCAATTTCTGTGTTTCATCGTCAATAAGAAGGTCAGAGGGATACAGTAAACCTGAAGTGAAGCATCGGAATCTATCACTAGTGTCACAGGAATGGTTCAAAACATAGACAGTAAGAAGAGTCAGTTTTCTTGTACTTAAGTCGACATTGTGCCTTTTGTATTCAATTCCGATGCAATTTCTCTGTTTCATCGTCAATAAGAAGGTCAGAGGCATACAGTAAACCTGAAGTGAAGCATCGGAATCTATAACTAGTGTCACAGGTATGGTTCAAACATAGACAGTAAGAAGGGTAAGTTTTCTTGTACTTAAGTCGGCATTGTGCCTTTTGTATTTAATTCCGATGCAATTTCATTGTTTCATCGCTAATAAGAAGGTCAGAGGGATACAGTGAACCTGAAGTGAAGCATCGGAATCTATAACTAGTGTCAAAGGAATGGGTCAAACCATAGACAGTAAGGAGAGTCAGTTTTCTTGTACTTAAGTCGGCATTGTGCCTTTTGTATTTAATTCCGAGGCAATTTCTGTGTTTCATCGTCAATAAGAAGGTCAGAGGAATACATTAAACCTGAAGTGGAGCATCGAAATCTATAAATAGTATCACAGGAATGGTTCAAATCATAGACAGTAAGAAGAGTCAGTTATCTTGTACTTAAGTCGGCATTGTGCCTTTTGTATTTAATTCCGATGCAATTTCTGTGTTTCATCGTCAATAAGAAGGTCAGAGGGATACAGTAAACCCGAAGTGAAGCATCGGAATCTATAATTAGGGACACATGAATGGTTCAAAACATAGACAGTATGAAGAGTCAGTTTCCTTGTTTTTAAATCACCATTGTGCATTTTGTATTTAATTTCGATGCAATTTCAGTGTTTCATCGTCAATAAGAAGGTCAGAGGGATACAGTAAACCTGAAGTGAAGCATCGGAATCTATAACTAGTGTCACAGGAATGGTTCAAAACAAAGACAGTAAGAAGAGTCAGTTATCTTGTGCTTAAGTCGGCATTGTGCCTTTTGTATTTAATCCCGAAGCAATTTCTGTGTTTCATCGTCAATAAGAAGGTCAGAGGGATACAGTAAACCTGAAGTGAAGCATCGGAATCCGTAACTAGTGTCACAGGAATGGTTCAAATCATAGACTGTAAGAAGAGTTTGTTTTCTTGTACTTATGTCGGCATTGTGCCTTTTGTATTTAATTCCGATGCAATTTCTGTGTTTCATCGTTAATGAGACGGTCAGTGGGATACAGTAAACCTGAAGTGAAGCATCGGAATCTATAACTAGCGTCACAGGAATGGTTCAAAGCACAGACAGTTAGAAGAGTCTGTTATCTTGTACTTAAGTCGGCATTGTGGGTTTTGTATTTAATTCCGATGCAATTTTTGTGTTTCATCGTCAATAAGAAGGTCAGAGGCATACAGTAAACCTGAAGTAAAGCATCGTAAACTATAACGAGTGTCATATGAATGGTTCAAAACATAGACAGTAAGAAGGGTCAGTTTTCTTGTACTTAGGTCGGCATTGTAGCTTTCGTATTTAATTCCGATGCAATATCTGTGTTTCGTCGTGAATAAGAATGTCAGAAGTATACAGTAAACCTGTAGTGAAGCATCGGAATCTATAACTAGTGTCACAGGAATGGTTTAAAACATAGACAGTATGAAGGTTCAGTTTTCTTGTACTTAAGTCGGCATTGTGCCTTTTGTATTTAATTCCGATGCAATTTCTGTGTTTCATCGTGAATAAGAAGGTCAGAGGCATACAGTAAACCTGAAGTGAAGCATCGGAATCTATAACTAGTGGCACAGGAATGGTTCAAAACATAGACAGTAAGAAGAGTCAGGTTTTTTGTACTTAAGTCGGCATTGTGCCTTTTGTATTTAATTCCGATGCAATTTCAGTGTTTCATTGTCAATAAGAAGGTCAGAGGGATATAGTGAACCTGAAGTGAAGCATCGGATTCTATAACTAGTGTCACAGTAAGAAGATCAGTTTTCTTATACTTAAGTCGGCATTGTGCCTTTTGTATTTAATCCGATACAATTTCGGTGTTTTATCGTCAATAAGAAGTTCGGAGGGATACGGTAAACCTGAAGTGAAGCATCAGAATCTGTAACTAGTGTCACAGGAATTGTTCAAAACATAGACAGTATGAAGAGTCAGTTTTCTTGTACTTAAGTCGGCATTGTGCCTTTTGTTCATAATTCCGATGCAATTCCTGTGTTTCAGCCTCAATAAGAAGGTCAGAGGGATACAGTAAACCTGCAGTGAAGCATCAGAATCTATAACTAGTGTCACATGAATGTTTCAAATCATAGACCGTAAGAAGAGTCAGTTTTCTTGTACTTAAGTCGGCATTGTGCCTTTTGTATTTAATTCCGAAGCAATTTCTGTGTTTCATCGTCAATAAGAAGGTCAGAGGTATACAGTTAACCTGAAGTGAAGCATCGGAATCTATAACAAGTGTCACAGGTATGGTTCAAAATATAGACAGTAAGAAGAGTCAGTTTTCTTGTACTTAAGTCAGCATTGTGCCTTTTGTATTTAATTCCGAAGCAAATTTCTGTGTTTCATCGTCAGTAAGAAGGTCAGAGGGATACAGTAAACCTGAAGTGAAGCATCGGAATCTATAACTAGTGTCACAGGAATGGTTCAAAGCATAGACAGTAAGAAGAGTCAGTTATCTTGTACTTAAGTCGGCATTGTGCCTTTTGTATTTATTTCCGAAGCAATTTCTGTGTTTCATCGTCAATAAGAAGGTCAGAGGGATACAGTAAACCGGAAGTCAAGCAACGGAATCTATAACGAGTTTCACATGAATGGTTCAAAACATAGACAGTAAGAAGAGTCAGTTTTCTTGTACATAAGTCGGCATTGTGCCTTTTGTATTTAATTCCGATGCAATTTCTGTGTTTCATCGTCAATAAGAAGGTCAGAGGGATACAGTAAACCTGAAGTGAAGCATCGGAATCTATCACTAGTGTCACAGGAATGGTTCAAAACATAGACAGTAAGAAGAGTCAGTTTTCTTGTACTTAAGTCGACATTGTGCCTTTTGTATTCAATTCCGATGCAATTTCTCTGTTTCATCGTCAATAAGAAGGTCAGAGGCATACAGTAAACCTGAAGTGAAGCATCGGAATCTATAACTAGTGTCACAGGTATGGTTCAAACATAGACAGTAAGAAGAGTAAGTTTTCTTGTACTTAAGTCGGCATTGTGCCTTTTGTATTTAATTCCGATGCAATTTCATTGTTTCATCGCTAATAAGAAGGTCAGAGGGATACAGTGAACCTGAAGTGAAGCATCGGAATCTATAACTAGTGTCACAGGAATGGTTCAAACCATAGACAGTAAGGAGAGTCAGTTTTCTTGTACTTAAGTTGGCATTGTGCCTTTTGTATTTAATTCCGAGGCAATTTCTGTGTTTCATCGTCAATAAGAAGGTCAGAGGAATACATTAAACCTGAAGTGGAGCATCGGAATCTATAACTAGTATCACAGGAATGGTTCAAGCCATAGACAGTAAGAAGAGTCAGTTTTCTTGTACTTAGGTCGGCATTGTGCCTTTTGTATTTAATTCCGACGCAATTTCTGTGTTTCATCGTCAATAAGAAGGTCAGAGGGATACAGTAAACCCGAAGTGAAGCATCGGAATCTATAATTAGGGACACATGAATGGTTCAAAACATAGACAGTATGAAGAGTCAGTTTCCTTGTTTTTAAATCACCATTGTGCATTTTGTATTTAATTTCGATGCAATTTCTGTGCTTCATCGTCAATAAGAAGGTCAGAGGGATACAGTAAACCTGAAGTGAAGCATCGGAATCTATAACTAGTGTCACAGGAATGGTTCAAAACATAGATAGTAAGAAGAGTCAGTTATCTTGTGCTTAAGTCGGCATTGTGCCTTTTGTATTTAATCCCGAAGCAATTTCTGTGTTTCATCGTCAATAAGAAGGTCAGAGGGATACAGTAAACCTGAAGTGAAGCATCGGAATCCGTAACTAGTGTCACAGGAATGGTTCAAATCATAGACTGTAAGAAGAGTTTGTTTTCTTGTACTTAAGTCGGCATTGTGCCTTTTGTATTTAATTCCGATGCAATTTCTGTGTTTCATCGTTAATGAGACGGTCAGTGGGATATAGTAAACCTGAAGTGAAGCATCGGAATCTATAACTAGCGTCACAGGAATGGTTCAAAGCAAAGACAGTTAGAAGAGTCTGTTATCTTGTACTTAAGTCGGCATTGTGGGTTTTCAAATAACTTCCGGGAATTCAGCCAGGTAACACTTTCAGCGACCGCCGATATTTCGGCGGGAGAACACCCCGCCATTTTCAAGGCAAACTGCAACGGACAGGCGACGTACATGCAAATTTAATACCTCGGTTCTCGGACCCAAGCAGGAAAGATAACACACACACACTGAACACTAGTGCCACCAAAGATGGCCAAAGTCAGAGCTATCGATAGTGAGACTATGAATTCGCAGGTGAGGTAGCATTGAGTCTGTCCCTCTGTTTCTTGACAAGGGAGAGAGCCGGATTCCAAACAGTGTTTAAACAGAAACCTCCATCCCTGTTAACAAGGTTGCTCGCCAATTTAATCTCAACTGCCTCCCGAATCACACTGTCCCAATAGCTGGACGTGCATGCCAATATCTCGGTGTTATTATATAACATGGAGTGACCAGTATCCAAGCAATGTTCGGCAATAGCAGATCTATTTGGCTGCTGTAATCGTGTGTGCCGTTTATGCTCAGTACATCTGTCCTCCACGGTCCTGATAGTTTGACCAATATATGCCATGCCGCAGCTACAAGGGACACGATATACACCCGCCTTACGCAGTCCAAGATCATCCTTAACGGAACTCAAAAGTGCTCTAATTTTAGATGGAGGTCGGAAAACACATTTCACATCGTATTTCCGTAAAATACGACCGATCTTATTGGACGTGTTTCCTACGTAAGGCAAGAAGGCAGTAGACTTAGGTGTTGACTCAGAATTATCATCAATCACCTGATGTACAGTTGGTCGATAGCGCAACGCACGTTCAATCTGTCTATCACTGTACCCATTTTGACGAAATGTAACTTCAAGATGGGACAGCTCAGCTGGCAAAGTCTCAGCGTCAGAAACGATATGTGCCCTGTGTACCAAGGTACGATTGAACGTGCGTTGCGCTATCGACCAACTGTACATCAGGTGATTGATGATAATTCTGAGTCAACACCTAAGTCTACTGCCTTCTTGCCTTACGTAGGAAACACGTCCAATAAGATCGGTCGTATTTTACGGAAATACGATGTGAAATGTGTTTTCCGACCTCCATCTAAAATTAGAGCACTTTTGAGTTCCGTTAAGGATGATCTTGGACTGCGTAAGGCGGGTGTATATCGTGTCCCTTGTAGCTGCGGCATGGCATATATTGGTCAAACTATCAGGACCGTGGAGGACAGATGTACTGAGCATAAACGGCACACACGATTACAGCAGCCAAATAGATCTGCTATTGCCGAACATTGCTTGGATACTGGTCACTCCATGTTATATAATAACACCGAGATATTGGCATGCACGTCCAGCTATTGGGACAGTGTGATTCGGGAGGCAGTTGAGATTAAATTAGCGAGCAACCTTGTTAACAGGGATGGAGGTTTCTGTTTAAACTCTGTTTGGAATCCGGCTCTCTCCCTTGTCAAGAAACAGAGGGACAGACTCAATGCTACCTCACCTGCGAATTCATAGTCTCACTATCGATAGCTCTGACTTTGGCCATCTTTGGTGGCACTAGTGTTCAGTGTGTGTGTGTTATCTTTCCTGCTTGGGTCCGAGAACCGAGGTATTAAATTTGCATGTACGTCGCCTGTCCGTTGCAGTTTGCCTTGAAAATGGCGGGGTGTTCTCCCGCCGAAATATCGGCGGTCGCTGAAAGTGTTACCTGGCTGAATTCCCGGAAGTTATTTGAAAGTTGTATACGCCAGGAGAAACTCAGGTCTCACATTGTGGGTTTTGTATTTAATTCCGATGCAATTTCTGTGTTTCATCGTCAATAAGAAGGTCAGAGGCATACAGTAAACCTGAAGTAAAGCATCGTAAACTATAACGAGTGTCATATGAATGGTTCAAAACATAGACAGTAAGAAGAGTCAGTTTTCTTGTACTTAGGTCGGCATTGTAGCTTTCGTATTTAATTCCGATGCAATTTCTGTATTTCGTCGTGAATAAGAATGTCAGAAGTATACAGTAAACCTGTAGTGAAGCATCGGAATCTATAACTAGTGTCACAGGAATGGTTTAAAACATAGACAGTATGAAGGTTCAGTTTTCTTGTACTTAAGTCGGCATTGTGCCTTTTGTATTTAATTCCGATGCAATTTCTGTGTTTCTTCGCCAATAAGAAGGTCAGAGGCATACAGTAAACCTGAAGTGAAGCATCGGAATCTATAACTAGTGTCACAGGAATGGTTCAAAACATAGACAGTAAGAAGAGTCAGGTTTTTTGTACTTAAGTCGGCATTGTGCGTTTTGTATTTAATTCCGATGCAATTTCAGTGTTTCATCGTCAATAAGAAGGTCAGAGGGATATAGTGAACCTGAAGTGAAGCATCGGATTCTATAACTAGTGTCACAGTAAGAAGATAAGTTTTCTTATACTTAAGTCGGCATTGTGCCTTTTGTATTTAATCCGATACAATTTCGGTGTTTTATCGTCAATAAGAAGTTCGGAGGGATAATGTAAACCTGAAGTGAAGCATCGGAATCTGTAACTAGTGTTACAGGAATTGTTCAAAACATAGACAGTATGAAGAGTCAGTTTTCTTGTACTTAAGTCGGCATTGTGCCTTTTGTACTTAATTCCGATTCAATTCCTGTGTTTCATCGTCAATAAGAAGGTCAGAGCGATACAGTAAACCTGCAGTGAAGCATCAGAATCTATAACTAGTGTCACATGAATGTTTCAAATCATAGTCGGTAAGAAGAGTCAGTTTTCTTGTACTTAAGTCGGCATTGTGCCTTTTGTATTTAATTCCGAAGCAATTTCTGTGTTTCATCGTCAATAAGAAGGTCAGACGTATACAGTTAACCTGAAGTGAAGCATCGGAATCTATAACAAGTGTCACAGGTATGGTTCAAAATATAGACGGTAAGAAGAGTCAGTTTTCTTGTACTTAAGTCAGCATTGTGCCTTTTGTATTAAATTCCGAGGCAATTTCTGTGTTTCATCGTCAATAAGAAGGTCAGAGGGATATAGTGAACCTGAAGTGAAGCATCGGATTCTATAACTAGTGTCACAGTAAGAAGATAAGTTTTCTTATACTTAAGTCGGCATTGTGCCTTTTGTATTTAATCCGATACAATTTCGGTGTTTTATCGTCAATAAGAAGTTCGGAGGGATAATGTAAACCTGAAGTGAAGCATCGGAATCTGTAACTAGTGTCACAGGAATTGTTCAAAACATAGACAGTATGAAGAGTCAGTTTTCTTGTACTTAAGTCGGCATTGTGCCTTTTGTACTTAATTCCGATTCAATTCCTGTGTTTCATCGTCAATAAGAAGGTCAGAGGAATACATTAAACCTGAAGTGGAGCATCGGAATCTATAACTAGTATCACAGGAATGGTTCAAATCATAGACAGTAAGAAGAGTCAGTTTTCTTGTACTTAGGTCGGCATTGTGCCTTTTGTATTTAATTCCGATGCAATTTCTGTGTTTCATCGTCAATAAGAAGGTCAGAGGGATACAGTAAACCCGAAGTGAAGCATCGGAATCTATAATTAGGGACACATGAATGGTTCAAAACATAGACAGTATGAAGAGTCAGTTTCCTTGTTTTTAAATTACCATTGTGCATTTTGTATTTAATTTCGATGCAATTTCTGTGTTTCATCGTCAATAAGAAGGTCAGAGGGATACAGTAAACCTGAAGTGAAGCATCGGAATCTATAACTAGTGTCACAGCAATGGTTCAAAACATAGACAGTAAGAAGAGTCAGTTATCTTGTGCTTAAGTCGGCATTGTCCTTTTGTATTTAATCCCGAAGCAATTTCTGTGTTTCATCGTCAATAAGAAGGTCAGAGGGATACAGTAAACCTGAAGTGAAGCATCGGAATCCGTAACTAGTGTCACAGGAATGGTTCAAATCATAGACTGTAAGAAGAGTTTGTTTTCTTGTACTTATGTCGGCATTGTGCCTTTTGTATTTAATTCCGATGCAATTTCTGTGTTTCATCGTTAATGAGACGGTCAGTGGGATACAGTAAACCTGAAGTGAAGCATCGGAATCTATAACTAGCGTCACAGGAATGGTTCAAAGCACAGACAGTTAGAAGAGTCTGTTATCTTGTACTTTAGTCGGCATTGTGGGTTTTGTATTTAATTCCGATGCAATTTCTGTGTTTCATCGTCAATAAGAAGGTCAGAGGCATACAGTAAACCTGAAGTAAAGCATCGTAAACTATAACGAGTGTCATATGAATGGTTCAAAACACAGACAGTAAGAAGAGTCAGTTTTCTTGTACTTAGGTCGGCATTGTAGCTTTCGTATTTAATTCCGATGCAATTTCTGTGTTTCGTCGTGAATAAGAATGTCAGAAGTATACAGTAAACCTGTAGTGAAGCATCGGAATCTATAACTAGTGTCACAGGAATGGTTTAAAACATAGACAGTATGAAGGTTCAGTTTTCTTGTACTTAAGTCGGCATTGTGCCTTTTGTATTTAATTCCGATGCAATTTCTGTGTTTCATCGTGAATAAGAAGGTCAGAGGCATACAGTAAACCTGAAGTGAAGCATCGGAATCTATAACTAGTGTCACAGGAATGGTTCAAAACATAGACAGTAAGAAGAGTCAGGTTTTTTGTACTTAAGTCGGCATTGTGCCTTTTGTATTTAATTCCGATGCAATTTCAGTGTTTCATCGTCAATAAGAAGGTCAGAGGGATATAGTGAACCTGAAGTGAAGCATCGGATTCTATAACTAGTGTCACAGTAAGAAGATCAGTTTTCTTATACTTAAGTCGGCATTGTGCCTTTTGTATTTAATCCGATACAATTTCGGTGTTTTATCGTCAATAAGAAGTTCGGAGGGATACGGTAAACCTGAAGTGAAGCATCAGAATCTGTAACTAGTGTCACAGGAATTGTTCAAAACATAGACAGTATGAAGAGTCAGTTTTCTTGTACTTAAGTCGGCATTGTGCCTTTTGTTCGTAATTCCGATGCAATTCCTGTGTTTCAGCCTCAATAAGAAGGTCAGAGGGATACAGTAAACCTGCTGTGAAGCATCAGAATCTATAACTAGTGTCACATGAATGTTTCAAATCATAGACCGTAAGAAGAGTCAGTTTTCTTGTACTTAAGTCGGCATTGTGCCTTTTGTATTTAATTCCGAAGCAATTTCTGTGTTTCATCGTCAATAAGAAGGTCAGAGGTATACAGTTAACCTGAAGTGAAGCATCGGAATCTATAACAAGTGTCACAGGTATGGTTCAAAATATAGACAGTAAGAAGAGTCAGTTTTCTTGTACTTAAGTCGGCATTGTGCCTTTTGTATTTATTTCCGAAGCAATTTCTGTGTTTCATCGTCAATAAGAAGGTCAGAGGGATACAGTAAACCTGAAGTGAAGCATCGGAATCTATCACTAGTGTCACAGGAATGGTTGAAAACATAGACAGTAAGAAGATCCAGTTTTCTTGTACTTAAGTCGACATTGTGCCTTTTGTATTCAATTCCGATGCAATTTCTCTGTTTCATCGTCAATAAGAAGGTCAGAGGCATACAGTAAACCTGAAGTGAAGCATCGGAATCTATAACTAGTGTCACAGGTATGGTTCAAACATAGACAGTATGAAGAGTAAGTTTTCTTGTACTTAAGTCGGCATTGTGCCTTTTGTATTTAATTCCGATGCAATTTCATTGTTTCATCGCTAATAAGAAGGTCAGAGGGATACAGTGAACCTGAAGTGAAGCATCGGAATCTATAACTAGTGTCACAGGAATGGTTCAAACCATAGACAGTAAGGAGAGTCAGTTTTCTTGTACTTAAGTCGGCATTGTGCCTTTTGTATTTAATTCCGAGGCAATTTCTGTGTTTCATCGTCAATAAGAAGGTCAGAGGAATACATTAAACCTGAAGTGGAGCATCGGAATCTATAACTAGTATCACAGGAATGGTTCAAATCATAGACAGTAAGAAGAGTCAGTTTTCTTGTACTTAGGTCGGCATTGTGCCTTTTGTATTTAATTCCGACGCAATTTCTGTGTTTCATCGTCAATAAGAAGGTCAGAGGGATACAGTAAAACCGAAGTGAAGCATCGGAATCTATAATTAGGGACACATGAATGGTTCAAAACATAGACAGTATGAAGAGTCAGTTTCCTTGTTTTTAAATCACCATTGTGCATTTTGTATTTAATTTCGATGCAATTTCTGTGCTTCATCGTCAATAAGAAGGTCAGAGGGATACTGTAAACCTGAAGTGAAGCATCGGAATCTATAACTAGCGTCATAGGAATGGTTCAAAGCAAAGACAGTTAGAAGAGTCTGTTATCTTGTACTTAAGTCGGCATTGTGGGTTTTGTATTTAATTCCGATGCAATTTCTGTGTTTCATCGTCAATAACAAGGTCAGAGGCATACAGTAAACCTGAAGTAAAGCATCGTAAACTATAACGAGTGTCATATGAATGGTTCAAAACATAGACAGTAAGAAGAGTCAGTTTTCTTGTACTTAGGTCGGCATTGTAGCTTTCGTATTTAATTCCGATGCAATTTCTGTGTTTCGTCGTGAATAAGAATGTCAGAAGTATACAGTAAACCTGTAGTGAAGCATCGGAATCTATAACTAGTGTCACAGGAATGGTTTAAACCCTAGACAGTATGAAGGTTCAGTTTTCTTGTACTTAAGTCGGCATTGTGCCTTTTGTATTTAATTCCGATGCAATTTCTGTGTTTCATCGCCAATAAGAAGGTCAGAGGCATACAGTAAACCTGAAGTGAAGCATCGGAATCTATAACTAGTGTCACAGGAATGGTTCAAACCATAGACAGTAAGAAGAGTCAGGTTTTTTGTACTTAAGTCGGCATTGTGCGTTTTGTATTTAATTCCGATGCAATTTCAGTGTTTCATCGTCAATAAGAAGGTCAGAGGGATATAGTGAACCTGAAGTGAAGCATCGGATTCTATAACTAGTGTCACAGTAAGAAGATAAGTTTTCTTATACTTAAGTCGGCATTGTGCCTTTTGTATTTAATCCGATACAATTTCGGTGTTTTATCGTCAATAAGAAGTTCGGAGGGATAATGTAAACCTGAAGTGAAGCATCGGAATCTGTAACTAGTGTCACAGGAATTGTTCAAAACATAGACAGTATGAAGAGTCAGTTTTCTTGTACTTAAGTCGGCATTGTGCCTTTTGTACTTAATTCCGATTCAATTCCTGTGTTTCATCGTCAATAAGAAGGTCAGAGCGATACAGTAAACCTGCAGTGAAGCATCAGAATCTATAACTAGTGTCACATGAATGTTTCAAATCATAGACAGTAAGAAGAGTCAGTTTTCTTGTACTTAAGTCGGCATTGTGCCTTTTGTATTTAATTCCGAAGCAATTTCTGTGTTTCATCGTCAACAAGAAGGTCACAGGTACACAGTTAACCTGAAGTGAAGCATCGGAATCTATAACAAGTGTCACAGGTATGGTTCAAAACATAGACAGTAAGAAGAGTCAGTTTTCTTGTACTTAAGTCGGCATTGTGCATTTTGTATTTAATTCCGATTCAATTTCTGTGTTTCATCGTCTAGAAGAAGGTCAGAGGGATACAGTAATCCTGAAGTAAAGCATCGTAATCTATATCGAGTGTCACATGAATGGTTCAAAATATAGACAGTAAGAAGAGTCAGTTTTCTTGTACTTAAGTCGGCATTGTACCTTTTATATTTAATTCCGATGCAATTTCTGTGTTTCATCGTCAGTAAGAAGGTCAGAGGGATACAGTAAACCTGAAGTGACGCATCGGAATCTATAACTAGTGTCACAGGAATGGTTCAAATCATAGACAGTAAGAAGAATCAGTTTTCTTGTACTTAAGTCGGCTTTGGGCCTTTTCTATTTAATTACGATGCAATTTCTGTGTTTCATCGTCAATAAGAAGCTCAGAGGGATACAGTAAACCTGAAGTGAGGCATCGGAATCTATAACTAGTGTCACAGGAATGGTTCAAATCATAGACAGTAAGAAGAGTCAGTTTTCTTGTACTTATGTCGGCATTGTGCCTTTTGTATTTAATTCCGATGGAATTTCTGCGTTTCATCGTCAAGAAGAAGGTCAGACGGATACAGTAAACCTGAAGTAAAGCATCGTAATCTATATCGAGTGTCACATGAATGGTTCAAAATATAGACAGTAAAAAGAGTCAGTTTTCTTGTACTTAAGTCGGCATTGTTCCTTTTGTATTTAATTCCGATGCAATTTCTGTGTTTCATCGTCAATAAGAAGGACAGAGGGATACTGTAAACCTGAAGTGAAGCATCGGAATCCATAACTAGTGTCACAGGAATGGTTCAAAACATAGACAGTATGAAGAGTCGGTTTTCTTGTACTTAAGTCGGCATTGTGCCTTTTGTATCTAATTCCGATGCAATTTATGAGTTTCATCGTCAATATGAAGGTCGGAGGCATACAGTAAACCTGAAGTGAAGCATCCGAATCTATAACTAGTGTCACAGGAATGGTTCAAAACATAGACAGTATGAAGTGTCAGCTATCTTGTACTTAAGTCGGCATTGCGCCTTTTGTATTTAATTCCGATGCTATTTCAGTGTTTCATCGTCAATAAGAAGGTCAGAGGGATATAGTGAGCCTGAAGTGAAGCATCGGAATCTATAACGAGTTTCACATGAACGGTTCAAACCGTAGACAGTAAGTAGAGTCAGTTTTCTTGTACTTAAGTCGGCATTGTGCCTTTTGTATTTAATTCCGAGGCAATTTCTGTGTTTCATCGTCAATAAGAAGGTCAGAGGAATACAGTAAACCTGTAGTGAAGCATCGGAATCTATAACTAGTGTCACAGGAATTGTTCAAATCATAGACAGTAGGAAGAGTCAGTTTTCTTGTACTTAGGTCGGCATTGTGCCTTTTGTATTCAATTCCGATGCAATTTTGTGTTTCATTGTCAATAAGAAGGTCAGAGGGATACAGCAAACCCGAAGTGAAGCATCGGAATCTGTAACTAATGACACATGAATGGTTCAAAACATAGACAGTAAGAAGAGTCAGTTTTCTTGTATTTAAATCAGCATTGTGCATTTTGTATTTAATTTCGATGCAATTTCTGTGTTTCATCGTCAATAAGAAGGTCAGAGGGATACAGTAAACCTGAAGTGAAGCAACGGAATCTATAACTAGTGTCACAGGAATGGTTCAAAACATAGACAGTAGGAAGAGTCAGTTTTCTTGTACTTAAGTCGGCATTGTGCCTTTTGTATTTAATTCCGATGCAATTTATGTGTTTCATCGTCAATATGAAGGTCAGAGGCATACAGTAAACCTGAAGTGAAACATCGGAATCTATAACTAGTGTCACAGGAATGGTTCAAAACATAGACAGTAAGGAGAGTCAGTTTTCTTGTACTTCAGTCGGCATTGTGCCTTTTGTATTTAATTCCGATGCAATTTCTGTGTTTCATCGTCAATAAGAAGGTCAGAGGGATACAGTTAACCTGAAGTGAAGCATCGGAATTTATATTTAGTGTCACAGGAATGGTTCAAAACATAGACAGTAAGAAGAGTCAGTTATCTTGTACTTAAGTCGGCATTGTGCCTTTTGTATTTAATTCCGAAGCAATTTATGTGTTTCATCGTCAATAAGAAGGTCAGAGGAATACAGTAAACCTGAAGTGAAGCATCGGAATCCGTAACTAGTGTCACAGGAATGGTTCAAAACATAGACTGTAAGAAGAGTTTGTTTTCTTGTACTTAATTCGGCATTGTGCCTTTTGTATTGCATTCCGATGCATTTTCTGTGTTTCATCGTTAATAAGACGGTCACAGGGATATAGTGAACCTGAAGTGAAGCATCGGATTCTATAACTAGTGTCACAGCAAGAAGATCAGTTTTCTTATACGTAAGTCGGCATTGTGCCTTTTGTATTTAATCCAATACAATTTTGGTGTTTTATCGTCAATAAGAAGTTCGGAGGGATACGGTAAACCGGAAGTGAAGCATCGGAATCTATAACTAGTGTCACAGGAATTGCTCAAAACATAGACAGTATGAAGAGTCAGTTTTCTTGTACTTAAGTCGGCATTGTGCCTTTTGTACTTAATTCCGATGCAATTCCTGTGTTTCATCGTCAATTAGAAGGTCAGAGGGATACAGTAAACCTGCAGTGAAGCATCGGAATCTATAACTAGTGTCACATGAATGTTTCAAATCATAGACAGTAAGAAGAGTCAGTTTTCTTGTACTTAAGTCGACATTGTGCCTTTTGTAATTAATTCCGAAGCAATTTCTGTGTTTCATCGTCAATAAGAAGGTTAGAGGTATACAGTTAACCTGAAGTGAAGCATCGGAATCTATAACAAGTGTCACAGGTATGGTTCAAAACATAGACTGTAAGAAGAGTCAGTTTTCTTGTACTTAAGTCGGCATTATGAATTTTCTATTTAATTCCGATGCAATTTCTGTGTTTCATCGTCAATAAGAAGCTCAGAGGGATACAGTACACCTGAAGTGAAGCATCGGAATCTATAACTAGTGTCACAGGAATGGTTCAAACATAGACAGTAAGAAGAGTCAGTTTTCTTGTACTTAAGTCGGCATTGTGCCTTTTGTATTTAATTCCGATGCAATTTCTGTGTTTCATCGTCAAGAAGAAGGTCAGAGGGATACAGTAAGCCTGAAGTAAACCATCGTAATCTATATCGAGTGTCACATGAATGGTTCAAAATATAGACAGTAAGAAGAGTCAGTTTTCTTGTACTTAAGTCGGCATTGTGCCTTTTGTATTTAATTCCGATTGCAATTTCTGTGTTTCATCGTCCAGAAGAAGGTCAGAGGGATACAGTAAACCTGAAGTGAAGCATCGGAATTTATATTTAGTGTCACAGAAATGGTTCAAAACATAGACAGTAAGAAGAGTCAGTTACCTTGTACTTGAGTCGGCATTGTGGGTTTTGTATTTATTTCCGAAGCAATTTCTGTGTTTCATCGTCAAGAAGAAGGTCAGAGGGATACAGTAAACCCGAAGTAAAGCATCGTACACTGTAACGAGTGTCATATGAATGGTTCAAAATATAGACAGAAAGAAGAGTCAGTTTTCTTGTACTTAAGTCAGCATTGTAGCTTTTGTATTTAATTCCGATGCAATTTCTGTGTTTCGTCGAGAATAAGAATGTCAGAGGTATACAGTAAACCTGTAGTGAAGCATCGGAATCTATAACTAGCGTTACAGGAATGGTTTAAAGCATAGACAGTATGAAGGTTCAGTTTTCTTGTACTTAAGTCGGCATTGTGCCTTTTGTATTTAATTCCGATTCAATTTCTGTGTTTCATCGTCAATAAGAAGGTCAGAGGGATACAGTAAACCTGAAGTGAAGCATCGGAGTCTATAACTAGTGTCACAGGAACGGTTCTAAACATAGACAGTAAGAAGAGTCAGGTTTCTTGTACTTAAGTAGGCATTGTGCCTTTTGTATTTAATTCCGATGCAATTTCTGTGTTTCATCGTCAATAAGAAGGTCAGAGGGATATAGTGAACCTGAAGTGAAGCATCGGATTCTATAACTAGTGTCACAGTAAGAAGATCAGTTTTCTTATACTTACGTCGGCATTGTGCCTTTTGTATTTAATCCAATACAATTTCGGTGTTTTATCGTCAATAAGAAGTTCGGAGGGATACGGTAAACCTGAAGTGAAGCATCAGAATCTATAACTAGTGTCACAGGAATTGCTCAAAACATAGACAGTATGAAGAGTCAGTTTTCGTGTACTTAAGTCGGCATTGTGCCTTTTGTACTTAATTCCGATGCAATTCCTGTGTTTCATCGTTAATAAGAAGGTCAGAGGGATACAGTAAACCTGCAGTGAAGCATCGGAATCTATAACTAGTGTCACATGAATGTTTCAAATCATAGACAGTAAGAAGAGTCAGTTTTCTTGTACTTAAGTCGGCATTATGCCTTTTGTATTTAATTCCGAAGCAATTTCTGTGTTTCATCGTCATGAAGAAGGTCAGAGGGATACAGTAAACCTGAAGTAAAGCATCGTAATCTATATCGAGTGTCACATGAATGGTTCAAAATATAGACAGCAAGAAGAGTCAGTTTTCTTGTACTTAAGTCGGCATTGTACCTTTTGTATTTAATTCCGATGCAATTTATGTGTTTCATCGTCAATATGAAGGCCAGAGGCATACAGTAAACCTGAGTGAAGCATCGTGAATATATAACTAGTCTCACAGGAATGGTTCAAAACATAGACAGTATGAAGTGTCAGCTTTCTTGTACTTAAGTCGGCATTGTGCCTTTTGTATTTAATTCCGATGCAATTTCAGTGTTTCATCGTCAATAAGAAGGTCAGAGGGATATAGTGAGCCTGAAATGAAGCATCGGAATCTATAACCTGTGTCACAGGAATGGTTTCAAAAACATAGACAGTAAGAAGAGTCAGTCTTCTTGTACTTAAGTCGGCATTGTGCCTTTTGTATTTAATCCGATGCTATTACTGTGTTTCATCGCCAATAAGAAGGACGGAGGGATACGGTAAACCTGAAGTGAAGCATCGGAATCTATAACTAGTGTCACAGGAATTGTTTCAAAGCATAGACAGTAAGAAGAGTCAGATTTCTTGTACTTAAGTCGGCATTATGCCTTTTCTATTATTTTCCGTTGCAATTTCTCTGTGTTTCATCGTCAATAAGAACTCTCAGAGGGATACAGTAAACCTGAAGTGAAGCATCGGAATCTATAACTTGTGTCACAGGAATGGTTCAAAACATAGACCAGTAAGAAGAGTCAGTTTTCTTGTACTTAAGTCGGCATTGTGCCTTTTGTATTTAATTCCGATGCTATTTCTGTGTTTCATCGTCAAGAAGAAGGTCCGAGGGATACAGTAAACCTGAAGTAAAGCATCGTAATCTATATCGAGTGTCACATGAATGGTTCAAAATATAGACAGTAAGAAGAGTCAGTTTTCTTGTACTTAAGTCGGCATTGTACCTTTTGTATTTAATTCCGATGCAATTTCTGTATTTCATCGTCAATAAGGAGGGCAAGAGGGATACTGTGAACCTGAAGTGAAGCATCGGAATCTATAACTAGTGTCACAGGAATGGTTCAGAAGCATAGACAGTATGAAGAGTCAGTTTTCTTGTACTTAAGTCGGCATTGTGCCTTTTGTATTTTAATTCCGATGCAATTTCTGTGTTTCATCGTCAATTAGATGGTCAGAGGGGTATACAGTAAACCTGAAGTGAAGGCATCGGAATCTATAACTAGTGTCACAGGAATGGTTCAAATCATAGACAGTAAGATGAGTCAGTTTTCTTGTACTTAAGTCGGCATTATGAATTTTCTATTTAATTCCGATGCAATTTCTGTGTTTCATCGTCAATAGAAGCTCAGAGGGATACAGTACACCCGAAGTGAAGCATCGGAATCTATAACTAGTGTCACAGGAATGGTTCAAAACATAGACAGTAAGAAGAGTCAGTTTTCTTGTACTTAAGTCGGCATTGTGCCTTTTTGTATTTAATTCCGATGCAATGTTCTGTGTTTCATCGTCAAGAAGAAGGGTCAGAGGGATACAGTAAACCTGAAGTAAAGCATCGTAATCTATATCGTGTGTCACATGAATGGTTCAAAATATAGACAGTTAGGAAGAGTCAGTTTTCTTGTACTTAAGTCGGCATTGTGCCTTTTGTATTTAATTCCGATTGCAATTTTCTCTGTGTTTCATCGTCAAGAAGAAGGTCAGAGGGATACAGTAAACCTGAAGTGAAGAATCGGAATTTATATTTAGTGTCACAGGAATGGTTCAAAACATAGGACAGTAAGAAGAGTCTGTTATCTTGTACTTGAGTTGGCACTGTGGGTTTTGTATTTATTTCCGAAGCAATTTCTGTGTTTCATCGTCAAGAAGAAGGTCAGAGGGGATACAGTAAACCTGAAGTAAAGCATCGTAAACTATAACGAGTGTCATATGAATGGTTCAAAATATAGACAGAAAGAAGAGTCAGTTTTCTTGTACTTAAGTCAGCATTGTAGCTTTTGTATTTAATTCCGATGCAATTTCTGTGTTTCGTCGTGTATAAGAATGTCAGAGGGTATACAGTAAACCTGTAGTGAAGCATCGGAATCTATAACTAGCGTCACAGGAATGGTTTAAAACATAGACAGTATGAAGGTTCAGTTTTCTTGTACTTAAGTCGGGCATTGTGCCTTTTGTATTTAATTCCGATACAATTTCTGTGTTTCATCGTCAATAAGAAGGTCAGAGGCATACAGTAAACTTGAAGTGAAGCATCGGAGTCTATAACTAGTGTCACAGGAATGGTTCTAAACATAGACAGTAAGAAGAGTCAGGTTTCTTGTACTTAAGTCGGCATTGTGCCTTTTGTATTTAATTCCTATGCAATTTCTGTGTTTCATCGTCAATAAGAAGGTTCAGAGGGATATAGTGAACCTGAAGTGAAGCATCGGATTCTATAACTAGTGTCACAGTAAGAAGATCAGTTTTCTTATACTTACGTCGGCATTGTGCCTTTTGTATTTAATCCAATACAATTTCGGTGTTTTATCGTCAAGAAGAAGTTCGGGAGGGATACGGTAAACCTGAAGTGAAGCATCAGAATCTATACCGAGTGTCACAGGAATTGCTCAAAACATAGACAGTATGAAGAGTCAGTTTTCTTGTACTTAAGTCGGCATTGTGCCTTTTTGTACTTAATTCCGATGCAATTCCTGTGTTTCATCGTCAATAAGAAGATCAGAGGGATACAGTAAACCTGCAGTGAAGCATCGGAATCTATAACTAGTGTCACATGAATGTTTCAAATCATAGACAGTAAGAAGAGTCAGTTTTCTTGTACTTAAGTCGGCATTATGCCTTTTGTATTTAATTCCGAAGCAATTTCTGTGTTTCATCGTCATGAAGAAGGTCAGAGGGATACAGTAAACCTGAAGTAAAGCATCGTAATCTATATCGAGTGTCACATGAATGGTTCAAAATATAGACAGCAAGAAGCGTCAGGTTTTCTTGTACTTAAGTCGGCATTGTACCTTTTGTATTTAATTCCGATGCAATTTATGTGTTTCATCGTCAATATGAAGGTCAGAGGCATACAGTAAACCTGAAGTGAAGCATCGGAATATATAACTAGTCTCACAGTAATGGTTCAAAACATAGACAGTATGAAGTGTCAGCTTTCTTGTACTTAAGTCGGCATTGTGCCTTTTCTATTTAATCCGATGCAATTACTGTGTTTCATCGCCAATAAGAAGGACGGAGGGATACGGTAAACCTGAAGTGAAGCATCGGAATCTATAACTAGTGTCACAGGAATTGTTCAAAGCATAGACAGTAAGAAGAGTCAGATTTCTTGTACTTAAGTCGGCATTATGCCTTTTCTATTATTTCCGATGCAGTTTCTGTGTTTCATCGTCAATAAGAATCTCAGAGGGATACAGTAAACCTGAAGTGAAGCATCGGAATCTATAACTTGTGTCACAGGAATGGTTCAAAACATAGACAGTAAGAAGAGTCAGTTTTCTTGTACTTAAGTCGGCATTGTGCCTTTTGTATTTAATTTCCGATGCAATTTCTGTGTTTCATCGTCAGGAAGAAGGTCAGAGGGATACAGTAAACCTGAAGTAAAGCATCGTAATCTATATCGAGTGTCACATGAATGGTCCAAAATATAGACAGTAAGAAGAGTCAGTTTTCTTGTACTTAAGTCGGCATTGTACCTTTTGTATTTAATTCCGATGCAATTTCTGTGTTTCATCGTCAATAAGGAGGGCAGAGGGATACTGTGAACCTGAAGTGAAAGCATCGGAATCTATAACTAGTGTCACAGGAATGGTTCAAAGCATAGACAGTATGAAGAGTCAGTTTTCTTGTACTTAAGTCAGCATGTGCCTTTTGTATTTAATTCCGATGCAATTTATGTGTTTCATCGTCAATATGAAGGTCAGAGGCATACAGTAAACCTGAAGTGAAGCATCGGAATATATAACTAGTCTCACAGGAATGGTTCAAAACATAGGACAGTATGAAGTGTCAGCTTTCTTGTACCTTAAGTCGGCATTGTGCCTTTTGTATTTACTTCCGATGCAATTTCAGTGTTTCATCGTCAATAAGATGGTCAGAGGGATATAGTGAGCCTGAAATGAAGCATCGGATTCTATAACTAGTGTCACAGGAATTATTCAAAACATAGACAGTAAGAAGATCAGTTTTCTTGTACTTAAGTCGGCTTTGTGCCTTTTGTATTTAATCCGATGCAATTACTGTGTTTCATCGCCAATAAGAAGGACGGAGGGATACGGTAAACCTGAAGTGAAGCATCGGAATCTGTAACTAGTGTCACAGAATTGTTCAAAGCATAGACAGTAAGAAGAGTCAGATTTCTTTGTACTTATGTCGGCATTGTGCCTTTTGCATTAAATTCCGATGCAATTGCTGTGTTTCATCGTCAATAAGACGGTCAGAGGGATACAGTAAACCTGCAGTGAAGCATCGGAATTTATAACGAGTGTTACATGAATGGTTCAAAACATAGACAGTATGAAGAGTCAGTTTTCTTGTAATTCAGTCGGCATTGTGGACTTTTGTATTTAATTCCGGATCAATTTCTGTGTTTCATCGTCAATAAGGTCAGAGGGATACAGTAAACCTGAAGTGAAGCATCGGAATTTATATTTAGTGTCACAGGAATGGTTCAAATCATAACAGTAGGAAGAGTCAGTTATCTTGTACTTAAGTCGACATTGTGCCTTTTGTATTCAATTCCGATGGATTTTTTTTGTGTGTTCATCGTCAATAAGAAGGTCAGAGGCATACAGTAAACCTGAAGTGAAGCATCGGAATCTATAACTAGTGTCACAGGAATGGTTCGAACTTAGACAGTAAGAAGAGTAAGTTTTCTTGTACTTAAGTCGGCATTGTGCCTTTTGTATTTAATTTTCGATGCAATTTCATTGTTTCATCGCCAATAAGAAGGACAGAGGGATACAGTAAACCTGAAGTAAAGCATCGCGATCTATAACTAGTGTCTCAGGAATGGTTCAAATCATAGACAGTAAGAAGAGTCAGTTTTCTTGTACTTAGGTCGGCATTGTTCCTTTTGTATTTAATTCCGATGCAATTTCTGTGCTTCATCGTGAATAAGAAGGTCAGAGGGATACAGTAAACCAGAAGTGAAGCATCGGTATCTATAATTACTAACTCATGAATGGTTCAAAACATAGACAGTAAGTAGAGTCAGTTTTCTTGTATTTAAATCAGCATTGTACCCTTTGTATTTAATTCCGATGCAATTTCTGTGTTTTCATCGTCAAAAATGAAGGTCCGAGGCATACAGTAAACCTGAAGTGAGGTATCGTATTCTATAACTAGTGTCACAGGAAAGGTTCAAAACATAGACAGTAAGAAGAGTCAGTTTTCTTGTACTTAAGTCGGCATTGTTCCTTATGTATTTCATCCGATGCCATTTCTGTGTTTCATCGTCAATAAGACTGTTCAGAGGGATTCAGTAAACCTTAAGTGAAGCATCGGAATCTATAACTAGTGTCACAGGAATTGTTCAAAGCATAGACAGTACGAAGAGTCAGATTTCTTGTACTTAAGTCGACATTGTGCCTTTTGTATTCAATTCCGATGCAATTTCTCTGTTTCATCGTCAATAAGAAGGTCAGAGCCATAGAGTAAACCTGAAGTGAAGCATCGGAATCAATAACTAGTGTCACAGGAATGGTTCAAACATAGACAGTAAGAAGAGGTAAGTTTTCTTGTACTTAAGTCGGCATTGTGCCTTTTGTATTTAATTCCGATGCAATTTCAGTGTTTCATCGCCAATAAGAAGGTCAGAGGGATACAGTGAACCTGAAGTGAAGCATCGGAATCTATAACTAGTGTCACAGGAATGGTTTAAACCATAGACAGTAAGAAGAGTCAGTTTTCT
This sequence comes from Schistocerca piceifrons, assembly GCF_021461385.2. Classification (NCBI taxonomy): domain Eukaryota; kingdom Metazoa; phylum Arthropoda; class Insecta; order Orthoptera; family Acrididae; genus Schistocerca; species Schistocerca piceifrons. The sequence goes on from NW_025727934.1 coordinate 89,430, forward strand.
TGTACTTAAGGTCGTCATTGTGCCTTTTGCATTTAATTGCGATGCAATTTCTGTCTTTCATCGTCAATAAGATGGTCAGAGGGATACAGTAAACCTGCAGTGAAGCATCGGGATTTATAACTAGTGTCACATGAATGGTTCAAAACATAGACAGTAAGAAGAAACAGTTTTTCTTGTACTTCAGTCGGCATTGTGCCTTTTGTATTTAATTCCGATGCAATTTCAGTGTTTCATCGCCAATAAGAAGATCAGTGGCATACAGTAAACCTGAAGTGAAGCATCGGAATCTGTAACTAGTGTCACAGGAATGGTTCAAACATAGACAGTAAGAAGAGTAAGTTTTCTTGTACTTAAGTCGGCATTGTGCCTTTTGTATTTAATTCCGATGCATTTTCAGTGTTTCATCGCCAATAAGAAGGTCAAAGGGATACAGTGATTATGAAGTGAAGCATCGGAATCTATAACTAGTGTCACAGGAATGTTTCAAACCATAGACAGTAAGAAGAGTCAGTTTTCTTGTACTTAAGTCGGCATTATGCCTTTTGGATTTAATTCCGAAGCAATTTCTGTGTTTCATCGTCAATAAGATGGTCAGAGGGATACAGTAAACCTGCAGTGAGGCATCGGAATTTATAACTAGTGTCACATGAATGGTTCAAAACATAGACAGTAAGAAGAGTCAGTTTTCTTGTACTTCAGTCGGCATTGTGCCTTTTGTATTTAATTCCGATGCAATTTCAGAGTTTCATCGCCAATAAGAAGGTCAAAGGGATATAGTGAACCTGAAGTGAAGCATCGGAATCTATAACTAGTGTCACAGGAATGGTTCAAACCATAGACAGTAAGAAGAGTCAATTTTCTTGTACTTAAGTCGGCATTGTGCCTTTTACATTTAATTCAGATGCAATTTCTGTGTTTCATCGTCAATGAGAAGGTCAGAGGAATACAGTAAACCTGAAGTGAAGCATCGGAATCTATAACTAGTGTTACAGGAATGGTTCAAATCATAGACAGTAAGAAGAGTCAGTTTTCTTGTACTAAGGTCGGCATTGTGCCTTTTGTATTTAATTCCGATGCAATTTCTGTGTTTCATCGTCAATAAGAAGGTCAGAGGGATACAGTAAACCTGAAGTGAAGCATCGGAATCTATAATTAGTGACACATGAATGGTTCAAAACATAGACAGTAAGAAGAGTCAGTTTTCTTGTACATAAGTCATCATTGTGCCTTTTGTATTTAATTCCGATGCAATTTCTGTGTTTCATCATCAAAAAGAAGGTCAGAGGGATACAGTAAACCTGAAGTGAAGCATCGGAACCTATAACTAGTGTCACAGGAATGGTTCAAATCATAGACAGTAAGAAGAGTCAGTTTTCTTGTACTTAGGTCGGCATTTTGCCTTTTGTATTTAATTCCGATGCAATTTCTGTGTTTCATCGTCAATAAGAAGGTCAGAGGGATACAGTTAACCTGAAGTGAAGCATCGGAATCTATAATTAGTGACTCATGAATGGTTCAAAACATAGACAGTAAGAAGAGTCAGATTTCTTGTATTTAAATCAGCATTCTGCCTTTTGTATTTAATTCCGATGCAATTTCTGTGTTTCATCGTCAATATGTAGGTCAGAGGCATACAGTAAACCTGAAGTGAGGCATCGTATTCTATAACTAGTGTCACAGGAAAGGTCCAAAACATAGACAGTAAGAAGAGTCAGTTTTCTTGTACTAAAGTCGGCATTGTGCCTTTTGTATTTAATTCCGATGCAATTTCATTGTTTCATCGTCAATAAGAAGGTCAGTGGGATATAGTGAACCCGAAGTGCAGCATCGTATTCTATAACTAGTGTCTCAGGAATAATACAAAACATAGACAGTATGAAGATCAGTTTTCTTGTACTTAAGTCGGCATTGTTCCTTTTGTATTTAATCCGATGCCATTACTGTGTTTCATCATCAGTAAGAAAGTCGGAGGGATACGGTAATCCTGAAGTGAAGCATCGGAATCTATAACTAGTGTCACAGGAATTGTTCAAACCATAGACAGTAAGAAGAGTCAGTTTTCTTGTACTTAAGTCGGCATTGTGCCTTTTGTATTTAATTGCGATGCAATTTCTGTGTTTCATCGTCAATAAGATGGTCAGAGGGATACAGTAAACCTGCAGTGAAGCATCGGGATTTATAACGAGTGTTACATGAATGGTTCAATACATAGACAGTAAGAAGAAACAGTTTTCTTGTACTTCAGTCGGCATTGTGCCTTTTGTATTTAATTCCGATGCAATTTCAGTGTTTCATCGCCAATAAGAAGGTCAGAGGGATACAGTGAACCTGATGTGAAGCATCGGAATCTATAACTAGTGTCACAGGAATGGTTCAAACCATAGACAGTAAGAAGAGTCAGTTTTATTGTACTTAAGTCGGCATTGAGCCTTTTACATTTAATTCCGATGCAATTTCTGTGTTTCATCGTCAATAAGAAGGTCAGAGGAATACAGTAAACCTGAAGTGAAGCATCGGAATCTATAACAAGTGTCACAGGAATGGTTAAAATCATAGACAGTAAGAAGAGTCAGTTTTCTTGTACTTAAGTCGGCATTGTGCCTTTTATATTTAATTCCGATGCAATTTATGTGTTTCATCGTCAATAAGAAGGTCAGAGGGATACAGTAAACCTGCAGTGAAGCATCGGAATCTATAACTAGTGACACATGAATGGTTCAAAACATAGACAGTAAGAAGAGTCAGTTTTCTTGTACTTAAGTCGGCATTGTGCCTTTTGTATTTAATTCCGAAGCAATTTCTGTGTTTCATCGTCAATAAGAAGATCAGAGGTTTACAGTAAACCTGAAGTGAATCATCGGAATCTATAACAAGTGTCACAGGTATGGTTCAAAACATAGACAGTAAGAAGAGTCAGTTTTCTTGTACTTAAGTCGGCATTGTGCTTTTGTATTTAATTCCGATGCAATTTCTGTGTTTCATCGTCAGTAAGAAGGTCAGAGGGATACAGTAAACATGAAGTGAAGCATCGGAATCCATAACTAGTGTCACAGGAATGGTTCAAATCATAGACAGTAAGAAGAGTCAGTTTTCTTGTGCTTAGGTCGGCATTGTGCCTTTTGTATTTAATTCCAAAGCAATTTCTTTTAGATTAGATTAGATTTACTTTCATTCCAATTGATCCGTAGTGAGGAGGTCCTCCTGGATGTGGAACATGTCAGAAAAACAACAATACATGACAAATATTTACAACTAAAACAAATAAGCTAATGTACCATTCCACAGGTCCCAAGTGGAATGATCGTCATTTTTAATGAACACTAAGAGTCATTTTACAAATACTAATGCACTGAATTTAAAATAAAAAACGTTTTTTTATTTATTTATAAGGTAATAAACATGTAATACAACTACTGTAATACTTATTTACAATGAACACATTACTGCACTGAAATGGTGCAGAAGTTAGATTATACTTACACACACACACAAATTTTCAGTGAACACATTACTGCACTGAAATTGTGCAGAAGTTATGTTGCACGTATATACAAATCAGTTGGTTTTACTAAGAAATTCATCAATGGAGTAGAAGGAGTTGGCCACCAATAAATCCTTTAGGCTTCTCTTAAACTGAATTTCATTGGTTGTTAAGCTTTTTATGGCTGCTGGCAAGTTATTGAAAATGTGTGTTCCTGAATAATGCACACCTTTTTGTACAAGACTAAGTGACTTTAAATTCTTGTGAAGATTATTCTTATTTCTAGTATTGATTCCATGAATTGAGCTGTTGGTTTGAAAAAGTGATATATTTTTAATGACATATTTCATTAAGGAATAAATATACTGGGAAGCTGTAGTTAGTATCCCTAGTTCCCTAAACAGGGTATCTGCAGGATGTTCTTGAGTTCACACCACATATAATTTTTACTGCACGTTTTTGTGCCCGGAAAACTTTAGCTTGGCTTGATGAATTACCCCAAAAAATAATCCCATATGACATTATGGAATGAAAGTAAGCATAGTATGCCAGCTTTTTCATTTTTATATCCCCTACGTCTGACAAAATTCGCATTGCAAACAGAGATTTGTTAAGACGCTTCAGCAGTTCTGTGGTGTGCTCCTCCCAATTGAATTTATTATCAAGCTGTAATCCCAAGAATTTAACACTGTCCACTTCTTCTATCTTCTTGTCATCATATGTTAGACATATACTCTTGGGACACCCCTTACAAGTTCTGAACTGCATGTAGTGTGTTTTTTCAAAGTTTAGTGACAAAGAATTGGCTAGGAACCAGTGATTAATGTCCACAAATATTTTATTGGCTGATCTTTCTAAGACTACACTTGATTTGCTATTTATTGCAATATTTGTATCATCGGCAAACAAAACAAACTTGGCATCTGGTAATGTTACTGATGAAAGGTCATTGATATACACAAGAAAAAGTAAGGGCCCCAAAATGGAACCTTGTGGGACCCCACATGTAATTAGTTCCCAGTTGGATGATGCCTGATAGATATGTATCAAGCTCTTTCCTAATAACACCCTTTGTTTCCTGCCAGAGATATAAGATTTGAACCATTTTGCAGCATTTCCTGTTACACTATAATATTCTAGTTTACTTAAAAGGATATTGTGATTTACACAGTCAAATGCCTTTGATAGATCACAAAATATACCAGTTGCCTGCAATTTTTTGTCTAATGAATTAAGCACATTTTCACTGTAAGTGAAGATAGCCTTCTCAATATCAGAACCTTTTAGAAATCCAAACTGTGACTTTGACAGTATGTTATTTGAGATAAGATGGTTATAAAGACGACGGTACATTACTTTTTCGAAAATTTTTGAGAATGCTGGTAACAGTGAAATTGGACGGAAATTTGATGCTATTTCTTTATCTCCCTTCTTAAACAGTGGCTTAACTTCAGCATATTTCAGCCATTCAGGAAATATTCCACTGATAAACGACTGGTTACACAGATAGCTTAATATGTTACTTAGCTCAGAATCACATTCTTTAATTAACTTTGTTGATATTTCATCATACCCACTAGATGTTTTTGATTTTAAAGATTTTATGATGGACATTATTTCTGTTGGGGTAGTGAGGGTCAAATTCATATTATGGAAATTACTTGAAATGTCTGGTCTAAGGTAATCCATAGCAGCATCTACCGAACCTGACAACCCCATCTTTTCAGTAACAGTTATAAAATGTTTGTTAAAAAGTTCTGCAACACTATACACATCTGTCACCAATGTATCATTTACTCTTAATGCTATTTGTTCCTCTTCATGTCTGGTCCTACCGGTCTCCTCCTTCACTATATCCCATATTGTCTTTATTTTGTTATCTGATATGACTATCTTTTCCTTGTAATATATTTGCTTTGACATCCATATTACAGTCTTTAATATTTTGCAGTATTTCTTATAATGTGCTATAGCATCAACATTGGAAATGTTTAGGATTGACAGATACAGTTTTCTTTTTGTTTTACAAGATACCCTTATTCCTCGAGTAATCCATGGCTTCTTTGTAGATTTTCCTCTAACCTTGGTAAGTTTTGGGGGAAAGCAGTGTTCAAATAAGGTAAGCACTTTATTAGCAAAAATGTTATATTTTTCATTCATGCCATGAGCACTGTAAACATCAGTCCAGTGAATGTCTCTGAGGAGTGTCCTAAAATAATCAATTTTTGGCTTACTGATTACCCTCTTGAGCTCAGATTTAACAGATTTTATATTCTGTTCAGTGTTAACATTTAACAGAAGGAACTGCATGTCATGGTCTGAGAGGCCATTGGCTATTGGTTTTGTAATATAATTTTGTTCATTAGACTTTTCTATAAAGATATTATCAATGGCTGTTTGTGAGCAAGTGGCTATCCTAGTGGGGAACTTTGCTGTGGGAATTAAGTTGAATGATAGTGTTACTAACTCAAATAAGTTCTTATTGGGAGAGTCTTTAAGGAAATCTACATTGAAATCACCAGCAACCACTATTTCCTTGTTTTTGGTTATTAAATGGGCCAGTACAGCTTCAAGGTGGTTTACAAACAGATTAAAGTTACCTGCAGGTGCTCGATATACACTTAATATTATGAAAGATTTTTTGTGAAAATCTAATTCTGTTGCACATGATTCCATATGCTGTTCTAGCCAAAATTTATGAATGTCTATGTTCTTAAATTTATGACAGTTCCTGATGAATGTGGCAACTCCTCCTTTCTCCATTTCTGATCTACAAAAGTGAGATGCTAACCTAAACCCTGTAACACTTAAAAGTTCTATACCAGTGGTCACATGATGTTCAGAGAGGCAGATTATGTCAGCTGGGTTTGAAGACTCTAATTCATCCATGCATATAGTTAATTCATTAATTTTATTTCTCAGTCCTCGAATATTTTGATGCAATAAAGATAGCTGACATTTCACATTGTCTGAGTTAAAATTGGGTGGAGTTAAAATATCTGCTGACAGTTGAAAATTCTTAACCAATGGCTGTTTATGCTGATCACCTATAAGAAGGTCAGAGGGATACAATTAACCAGAAGTGAAGCATCGGAATCTATAACTAGTGACACATGAATGGTTCAATACACAGTCAGTAAGAAGAGTCAGTTTTCTTGTATTTAAATCAGCATTGTGCCTCTTGTATTTAATTTCGATGCAATTTCTGTGTCTCATCGTCAATAAGAAGGTCAGAGGGATACAGTAAACCTGAAGTGAAGCATCGGAATCTATAACTAGTGTCACAGGAATGGTTCAAAACATATACAGTAAGAATAGTCTGTTTTCTTGTACTTAAGTCGGCATTGTGCCTTTTCTATTTACTTCCGAAGCAATTTCTGTGTTTCATCGTCAGTAAGACGGTCAGAGGGATACAGTAAACATGAAGTGAAGCATCGGAATCTATAATCAGTGTCACAGGAATGGTTCAAATCATAGACAGTAAGAAGAGTCAGTTTTCTTGTACTTAAGTCGGTATTGTGCCTTTTCTATTTAATTCCGATGCAATTTCTGTGTTTCATCGTCAATAAGAAGCTCAGAAGGATACAGTAAACCTGAAGTGAAGCATCGGAATCTATAACTAGCGTCACAGGAATGGTTCAAAACATAGACTGTAAGAAGAGTCAGTTTTCTTGTACTTAAGTCGGCATTGTGCCTTTTGTATTTAATTCCGATGCAATTTCTGTGTTTCATCGTCAAGAAGAAGGTCAGAGGGATACAGTAAACGTGAAGTAAAGCATCGTAATCTATTTCGAGTGTCACATGAATGGTTCAAAATATAGACAGTAAGAAGAGTCAGTTTTCTTGTACTTAAGTCGGCATTGTACTTTTGGATTTAATTCCGATCCAATTTCTGTGTTTCATCGTCAATACGAAGGGCAGAGTGATACAGTAAACCTGAAGTGAAGCATCGGAATCTATAACTAGTCTCACAGCAATGGTTCAAAACATAGACAGTAAGAAGAGTCAGTTTTCTTGTACTTAAGTCGGCATAGTGCCTTTTGTATATAATTCCGATGCGATTTCTGTGTTTCATCGTCAATAAGAAGGTCAGAGGGATACAGTAAATCTGAGGTAAAGCATCGGAATCTATAACGAGTTTCACATGAATGGTTCATAACATAGACAGTAAGAAGAGTCAGTTTTCTAGTACTTAAGTCGACATTGTGCCTTTTGTATTCAATTCCAATGCAATTTCTCTGTTTCATCGTCAATAAAAAGGTCAGAGGGATACAGTAAACCTGAAGTGAAGCATCGGAATCTATAAATAGTGTCACAGGAATGGTTCAAAACACAGACAGTAAGAAGAGTCAGTTATCTTGTACTTAAGTCGGCATTGTGCCATTTGTATTTATTTCCGAAGCAATTTCTGTCTTTCATCGTCAAGAAGAAGGTCAGAGGGATACAGTAAACCTGAAGTAAAGCATCGTAATCTATAACGAGTGTCACATGAATGGTTCAAAATATAGACAGTAATAAGAGTCAGTTTTCTTGTACTTAAGTCGACATTGTATCTTTTGTATTTAATTCCGAAGCAATTTCTGTGTTTCATCGTCAATATGAAGGTCAGAGGCATACAGTAAACCTGAAGTGAAGCATCGGAATCTATAACTAGTGTCACAGGAATGGTTCAAACCATAGTCAGTAAGAAGAGTCAGTTTTCTTGTACTTAAGTCGGCATTGTGCCTGTTGTATTTAATTTGCGATGCAATTTCTGTGTTTCATCGTCAATAAGATGGGCAGAGGGATACAGTAAACCTGCAGTGAAGCATCGGGATTTATAACGAGTGTCACATGAATGGTTCAAAACATAGACAGTAAGAAGAGACAGTGTTCTTGTACTTAAGTCGGCATTGTGCCTTTTACATTTAATTCCGATGCAATTTATGTGTTTCATCGTCAATAAGAAAGTCAGAGGAATACAGTAAACCTGAGGTGAAGCATCGGAATCTATAACTAGTGTCACAGGAATGGTTCAAATCATTAACAGTAAGAAGAGTCAGTTATCTTGCACTTAGGTCGGCATTGTGCCTTTTGTATTTAATTCCGATGCAATTTCTGTGTTTCATCGTCAATAAGAAGGTCAGAGGGATACAGTAAACCTGAAATGAAGCATCGGAATCTATAATTAGTGACACATGAATGGTTCAAAACATAGACAGTAAGAAGAGTCAGTTTTCTTGTATTTAAATCAGCATTGTGCCTTTTGTATTTAATTTCGATGCAATTTCTGTGTTTCATCGTCAATAAGAAGGTCAGAGGGATGCAGTAAACCTGAAGTAAAGCATCGGAACCTATAACGAGTTTCACATGAATGGTTCAAAACATAGACAGAAAGAAGAGTCAGTTTTCTTGTACATAAGTCGGCATTGTGCCTTTTGTGTTTAATTCCGATGCAATTTCTGTGTTTCATCGCCAATAAGAAGGTCAGAGGGATACAGTAAACCTGAAGTGAAGCATCGGTATCTATAACTAGTGTCACAGGAATGGTTCAAAACATAGACAGTAAGAAGAGTCAGTTTTCTTGTACTTAAGTCGACATTGTGCCTTTTGTATTCAATTCCGATGCAATTTCTCTGTTTCATCGTCAATAAGAAGGTCAGAGGGATACAGTAAACCTGAAGTGAAGCATCGGAATCTATAACTAGTGTCACAGGAATGATTCAAAACACAGACAGTAAGAAGAGTCAGTAATCTTGTACTTAAGTCGACATTGTGCCTTTTGTTGTTATTTCCGAAGCAATTTCTGTGTTTCATCGTCAAGAAGAAGGTCAGAGGGATGCAGTAAACCTGAAGTAAAGCATCGTAATCTATAACGAGTGTCACATGCATGGTTCAAAATATAGACAGTAAGAAGGGTCAGTTTTCTTGTACTTAAGTCGGCATTGTACCTTTTGTATTTAATTCCGATGCAAATTTCTGTGTTTCATCGTCAATATGAAGGTCAGAGGCATACAGTAAACCTGAAGTGAGGCATCGTATTCTATAACTAGTGTCTCAGGAATAATACAAAACATAGACAGTATGAAGATCAGTTTTCTTCTACTTAAGTCGGCATTGTCCTTTTGTATTTAATCCGATGCCATTTCTGTGTTTCATCAGCAATAAGAAAGTCGGAGGGATACGGTAAACCTGAAGTGAAGCATCGGAATCTATAACTAGTGTCACAGGAATTGTTTCAAAGCATAGACAGTAAGAAGAGTCAGATTTCTTGTACTTAAGTCGACAATGTGCCTTTGTATTCAATTCCGATGCAATTTCTCTGTTTCATCGTCAATAAGAAGGTCAGAGGCATACAGTAAACCTGAAGTGAAGCATCGGAATCTATAACTAGTGTCACAGGAATGGTTCAAACATAGACAGTAAGAAGAGAAAGTTTTCTTGTACTTAAGTCGGCATTGTGCCTTTTGTATTTAATTCCGATGCAATTTCAGTGTTTCATCGCCAATAAGAAGGTCAGAGGAATACAGTGAAACGTGAAGTGAAGCATCGGAATCTATAACTAGTGTCACAGGAATGGTTCAAACCATAGACAGTAAGAGAGTCAGTTTTCTTGTACTTAAGTCGGCATTGTGCCTGTTGTATTTAATTGCGATGCAATTTCTGTGTTTTCATCGTCAATAAGATGGTCAGAGGTATACAGTAAACCTGCAGTGAAGCATCGGGATTTATAACGAGTTGTCACATGAATGGTCCAAAACATAGACAGTAAGAAGAAACAGTTTCCTGTACTTCAGTCGGCATTGTGCCTTTTGTATTTATTTCCGCTGCAATTTCAGTGTTTCATCGACAATAAGAAGGTCAGAGGGATACAGTGAACCTGAAGTGAAGCATCGGAATCTATAACTAGTGTCACAGGAATGGTTCAAACCATAGACAGTAAGAAGAGTCAGTTTTCTTGTACTTAAGTCGGCATTGTGCCTTTTACATTAATTCCGATGCAATTTCTGTGTTTCATCGTCAATAAGAAGGTCAGAGGAATATAGTAAACCTGATGTGAAGCATCGGAATCTATAACTAGTGTCACAGGAATGGTTCAAATCATAGACAGTAAGAAGAGTCAGTTTTCTTGTACTTAAGTCGGCATTGTGCCTTTTTGTATTTAATTCCGATGCAATTTGTGTGTTTCATCGTTAATAAGAAGGTCAGAGGGATACAGTAAACCTGCAGTGAAGCATCGGAATCTATAACTAGTGACACATGAATGGTTCAAAACATAGACAGTAAGAAGAGTCAGTTTTCTTGTACTGAAGGCGGCATTGTGCCTTTTGTATTAAATTGCGAAACAATTTCTGTGTCTCATCGTCATAAAAGGTCAGAGGTGTACAGTAAACCTGAGTGAAGCATCGGAATCTATAACAAGTGTCACAGGTATGGTTCAAAACATAGACAGTAAGAAGAGTCTTTTTTCTTGTACTTAAGTCGGCATTGTGCTTTTGTATTTAATTCCGATGCAATTCTGTGTTTCATCGTCAGTAAGAAGGGTCAGAGGGATACAGTAAACATGAAGTGAAGCATTGGAATCCATAACTAGGTGTCACAGGAATGTGTTCAAATCATAGGACAGTAAGAAGAGTAAGTTTTCTTGTGCTTAGGTCGGCATTGTGCCTTTTGTATTTAATTCCAAAGCAATTTCTGTGTTTCATCATCTATAAGAAGGTCAGAGGGATACAATTAACCAGAAGTGAAGCATCGGAATCTATAACTAGTGACACATGAGTGGTTCAAAACATAGTCAGTAAGAAGAGTCAGTTTTCTTGTATTTAAATCAGCATTGTGCCTCTTGTATTTAATTTCGATGCAATTTCTGTGTTCATCGTCAATAGAAGGTCAGAGGGATACAGTAAACTGAAGTGAAGCATCGGAATCTATAACTAGTGTCACAGGAATGGTTCAAAACATAGACAGTAAGAATAGTCTGTTTTCTTGTACTTAAGTCGGCATTGTGCTTTTATATTTAATTCCGAAGCAATTTCTGTGTTTCATCGTCAATAAGAAGGTCAGAGGTATACAGTAAACCTGAAGTGATGCATCGGATCTATAACAAGTGTCACAGGTATGGTTCAAAACATAGACAGTAAGAAGAGTCAGTTTTCTTGTACTTATGTCGGCATTGTGCCTTTTGTATTTAATTCCGATGCAATTTCTGTGTTTCATCGTCAGTAAGAAGGTCGAGCGATACAGTAAACCTGAAGTGAAGCATCGGAATCTATAACTAGTGTCACAGGAATGCTTCAAATCATAGACAGTAAGAAGAGTCAGTTCCTGTACTTATGTCGGCATTGTGCCTTTTGTATTTAATTCCGAAGCAATTTCTGTGTTTCATCGTCAATAAGAAGGTCAGAGGTATACAAAAAACCTGAAGTGAAGCATCGGAATCTATAACAAGTGTCACAGGTATTGGTTCAAAACATAGACAGTAAGAAGAGTCAGTTTTCTTGTACTTATGTCGGCATTGTGCTTTTGTATTTAATTCCGATGCAATTTCTGTGTTTCATCGTCAGTAAGAAGGTCAGAGGGATACAGTAAACATGAAGTGAAGCATTGGAATCCATAACTAGTGTCACAGGAATTTTTCAAATCATAGACAGTAAGAAGAGTCAGTTTTCTTGTGCTTAGGTCGGCATTGTGCCTTTTGTATTTAATTCCAAAGCAATTTCTGTGTTTCATCATCTATAAGAAGGTCAGAGGGATACAATTAACCAGAAGTGAAGCATCGGAATCTATAACTAGTGACACATGAATGGTTCAAACATAGTCAGTAAGAAGAGTCAGTTTTCTTGTATTTAAATCAGCATTGTGCCTCTTGTATTTAATTCGATGCAATTTCTGTGTTTCATCGTCAATAAGAAGGTCAGAGGGATACAGTAAACCTGAAGTGAAGCATCGGAATCTATAACTAGTGTCACAGGAATGGTTCAAAACATAGACAGTAAGAATAGTCTGTTTTCTTGAACTTAAGTCGGCATTGTGCCTTTTCTATTTAATTCCGAAGCAATTTCTGTGTTTCATCGTCAATAAAGAAGGTCAGAGGTATACAGTAAACCTGAAGTGATGCATCGAATCTATAACAAGTGTCACAGGTATGGTTCAAAACATAGACAGTAAGAAGAGTCAGTTTTCTTGTACTTATGTCGGCATTGTGCCTTTTGGTATTTAATTCCGATGCAATTTCTGTGTTTCATCGTCAGTAAGAAGGTCAGAGGGATACAGTAAACCTGAAGTGAAGCATCGGAATCTATAACTAGTGTCACAGGAATGGTTCAAATCATAGACAGTAAGAAGAGTCAGTTTTCTTGTACTTAAGTCGGTATTGTGCCTTTTCTATTTAATTCCGATGCAATGTCTGTGTTTCATCGTCATTAAGAAGCTCAGAGGGATACAGTAAACCTGAAGTGAAGCATCGGAATCTATAACTAGTGTCACAGGAATGTTCAAAACATAGACTGTAAGAAGAGTCAGTTTTCTTGTACTTAAGTCGGCATTGTGCCTTTTGTATTTAATTCCGATGCAATTTCTGTGTTTCATCGTCAAGAAGAAGGTCGGAGGGATACAGTAAACCTGAAGTGAAGCATCGATTCTATAACTAGTGTCACAGGAAAGGTTCAAAACATAGACAGTAAGAAGAGTCAGTTTTCTTGTACTTAAGTCGACATTGTGCCTTTTGTATTCAATTCCAATGCAATTTCTCTGTTTCATCGTCAATAAGAAGGTCAGAGGGATACAGTAAACCTGAAGTGAAGCATCGGAATCTATAACTAGTGTCACAGGAATGGTTCAAACATAGACAGTAAGAAGAAACAGTTTCCTGTACTTCAGTCGGCATTGTGCCTTTTGTATTTAATTCCGATGCAATTTCAGTGTTTCATCGACAATAAGAAGGTCAGAGGGATACAGTGAACCTGAAGTGAAGCATCGGAATCTATAACTAGTGTCACAGGAATGGTTCAAACCATAGACATTAAGAAGAGTCAGTTTTCTTGTACTTAAGTCGGCATTGTGCCTTTTACATTTAATTCCGATGCAATTTCTGTGTTTCATCGTCAATAAGAAGGTCAGAGGAATATAGTAAACCTGAAGTGAAGCATCGGAATCTATAACTAGTGTCACAGAATGGTTCAAATCATAGACAGTAAGAAGAGTCAGTTTTTCTTGTACTTAAGTCGGCATTGTGCCTTTTGTATTTAATTCCGATGCAATTTGTGTGTTTCATCGTTAATAAGAAGGTCAGAGGGATACAGTAAACCTGCAGTGAAGCATCGGAATCTATAACTAGTGACACATGAATGGTTCAAAACATAGACAGTAAGAAGAGTCAGTTTTCTTGTACTTAAGGCGGCATTGTGCCTTTTGTATTTAATTGCGAAACAATTTCTGTGTTTCATCGTCAATAAAAAGGTCAGAGGTGTACAGTAAACCTGAAGTGAAACATCGGAATCTATAACAAGTGTCACAGGTATGGTTCAAAACATAGACAGTAAGAAGAGTCATTTTTCTTGTACTTAAGTCGCATTGTGCTTTTGTATTTAATTCCGATGCAATTTCTGTGTTTCATCGTCAGTAAGAAGGTCAGAGGGATACAGTAAACATGAAGTGAAGCATTGGAATCCATAACTAGTGTCACAGGAATGGTTCAAATCATAGACAGTAAGAAGAGTAAGTTTTCTTGTGCTTAGGTCGGCATTGTGCCTTTGTATTTAATTCCGAAGCAATTCTGTGTTTCATCGTCAATAAGAAGGTCAGAGGTATACAGTAAACCTGACGTGATGCATCGGAATCTATAACAAGTGTCACAGGTATGGTTCAAAACATAGACAGTAAGAAGAGTCAGTTTTCTTGTACTTATGTCGGCATTGTGCCTTTTGTATTTAATTCCGATGCAATTTCTGTGTTTCATCGTCAGTAAGAAGGTCGAGCGATACAGTAAACCTGAAGTGAAGCATCGGAATCTATAACTAGTGTCACAGGAATGCTTCAAATCATAGACAGTAAGAAGAGTCAGTTTCCTTGTACTTATGTCGGCATTGTGCCCTTTTGTATTTAATTCCGAAGCAATTTCTGTGTTTCATCGTCAATAAGAAGGTCAGAGGTATACAGTAAACCTGAAGTGAAGCATCGGAATCTATAACAAGTGTCACAGGTATGGTTCAAAACATAGACAGTAATAAGAGTCAGTTTTCTTGTACTTATGTCGGCATTGTGCTTTTGTATTTAATTCCGATGCAATTTCTGTGTTTCATCGTCAGTAAGAAGGTCAGAGGGATACAGTAAACATGAAGTGAAGCATTGGAATCCATAACAAGTGTCACAGGAATGGTTCAAATCATAGACAGTAAGAAGAGTCAGTTTTCTTGTGCTTAGGTCGGCATTGTGCCTTTTGTATTTAATTCCAAAGCAATTTCTGTGTTTCATCATCTATAAGAAGGTCAGAGGGATACAATTAACCAGAAGTGAAGCATCGGAATCTATAACTTGTGACACATGAATGGTTCAAAACATAGTCAGTAAAGAAGAGTCAGTTTTCTTGTATTTAAATCAGCATTGTGCCTCTTGTATTTAATTTCGATGCAATTTCTGTGTTTCATCGTCAATAAGAAGGTCAGAGGGATACAGTAAACCTGAAGTGAAGCATCGGAATCTATAACTAGTGTCACAGGAATGGTTCAAAACATAGACAGTAAGAATAGTCTGTTTTATTGAACTTAAGTCGGCATTGTGCCTTTTCTATTTAATTCCGAAGCAATTTCTGTGTTTCATCGTCAATAAGAAGGTCAGAGGTATACAGTAAACCTGAAGTGATGCATCGGAATCTATAACAAGTGTCACAGGTATGGTTCAAAACATAGACAGTAAGAAGAGTCAGTTTTCTTGTACTTATGTCGGCATTGTGCCTTTTGTATTTAATTCCGATGCAATTTCTGTGTTTCATCGTCAGTAAGAAGGTCAGAGGGATACAGTAAACCTGAAGTGAAGCATCGGAATCTATAACTAGTGTCACAGGAATGGTTCAAATCATAGACAGTAAGAAGAGTCAGTTTTCTTGTACTTAAGTCGGTATTGTGCCTTTTCTATTTAATTCCGATGCAATGTCCTGTGTTTCATCGTCATTAAGAAGCTCAGAGGGATACAGTAAACCTGAAGTGAAGCATCGGAATCTATAACTAGTGTCACAGGAATGGTTCAAAACATAGACTGTAAGAAGAGTCAGTTTTCTTGTACTTAAGTCGGCATTGTGCCTTTTGTATTTAATTCCGATGCAATTTCTGTGTTTCATCGTCAAGAAGAAGGTCGGAGGGATACAGTAAACCTGAAGTGAAGCATCGGATTCTATAACTAGTGTCACAGGAAAGGTTCAAAACATAGACAGTAAGAAGAGTCAGTTTTCTTGTACTTAAGTCGACATTGTGCCTTTTGTATTCAATTCCAATGCAATTTCTCTGTTTCATCGTCAATAAGAAGGTCAGAGGGATACAGTAAACCTGAACGTGAAGCATCGGAATCTATAACTCGTGTCACAGGAATGATTCAAAACACAGACAGTAAGAAGAGTCAGTTATCTTGTACTTAAGTCGGCATCGTGCCTCTTGTATTTAATTCCGATGCAATTCAGTGTTTCATCGTCAATAAGAAGATCAGAGGGATATAGTGAACCCGAAGTGAAGCATCGTATTCTATAACTAGTGTCTCAGGAATAATTCAAAACATACGCAGTAAGAAGATGAGTTTTCTTGTACCTAAGTCGGCATTGGTAATTTTGTATTTAATCCGATGCAATTTCTGTGTTTCATAGTCAATAAGAAAGTCGGAGGAATACGGTAAACCTGAAGTGAAGCATCGGAATCTATAACTAGTGTCACAGGAATTGTTCAAAGCATAGACAGTAAGAAGAGTCAGTTTTCTTGTAGTTAAGTCGGCATGGTGCCTTTTGTATTTAATTCCGATGCGATTTCTGTGTTTCATCGTCAATAAGAAGGTCAGAGGGATACAGTATATCTGAAGTAAAGCATCGGAATCTATAACGAGTTTCATATGAATGGTTCATAACATAGACAGTAAGAAGAGTCAGTTTTCTTTGTACTTATGTCGACATTGTGCCTTTTGTATTCAATTCCAATGCAATTTCTCTGTTTCATCGTCAATAAGAAGGTCAGAGGGATACAGTAAACCTGAAGTTGAAGCATCGGAATCTATAACTCGTGTCACAGGAATGGTTCAAAACACAGACAGTAAGAAGAGTCAGTTATCTTGTACTTAAGTCGGCATTGTGCCATTTGTATTTATTTCCGAAGCAATTTCTGTCTTTCATCGTCAAGAAGAAGGTCAGAGGGATACAGTAAACCTGAAGTAAAGCATCGTAATCTATAACGAGTGTCACATGAATAGTTCAAAATATAGACAGTAAGAAGAGTCTGTTTTCTTGTACTTATGTCGGCATTGTGCCTTTTGTATTTAATTCCGATGCAATTTCTGTGTTTATCGTCAATAAGAAGGTCAGAGGGATACAGTAAACCTGCAGTGAAGCATCGGAATTTATAACTAGTGCCACTTGAATGGTTCAAAACATACACAGTAAGAAGAGTCAGTTTCCTTGTACTTCAGTCGGCATTGTGCCTTTTGTATTTAATTCCGATGCAATTTCTGTGTTTCATCGTCAATAAGAAGGTCAGAGGGATACAGTAAACCTGAAGTGAAGCATCGGAATTTATATTTAGAGTCACAGGAATGGTTCACAACATAGACAGTAAGAAGAGTCAGTTATCTTGTACTTATGTCGGCATTGTGCCTTTTTGTATTTAATTCGAAGCAATTTCTGTGTTTCATCGTCAATAAGAAGGTCAGAGGGATACAGTAAACCTGAAGTAAAGCATCGGAATCTATAACGAGTTTCACATGAATGGTTCAATTCATAGACAGTAAGAAGTGTCAGTTTTTCTTGTACATAAGTCGGCATTGTGCCTTTTGTATTTAATTCCGATGCAATTTCTGTGTTTCATCGTCAATAAGAAGGTCAGGGGGATACAGTAAACCTGAAGTGAAGCATCGGAATCTATAACTAGTGTCACAGGAATGGTTCAAAGCATAGACAGTAGGAAGAGTCAGTTTTCTTGTACTTATGTTGGCATTGTGCCTTTTGTATTTAATTCTGATGCAATTTCTGTGTTTCATCGTCAATAAGAAGGTCAGAGGGATACAGTAAACCTGAAGTAAAGCATCGGAATCTATAACGAGTTTCACATGAATGGTTCAATTCATAGACAGTAAGAAGTGTCAGTTTTCTTGTACATAAGTCGGCATTGTGCCTTTTGTATTTAATTCCGATTCAATTTCTGTGTTTCATCGTCAATAAGAAGGTCAGAGGGATACAGTAAACCTGAAGTGAAGTATCGGAATCTATAATTAGTGACACATGTATGGTTCAAAACATAGACATTAAGAAGAGTCAGTTTTCTTGTATTTAAATCAGCATTGTGCCTTTTGTATTTAATTTCGATGCAATTTCTGTGTTTCATCGTCAATAAGAAGGTCGGAGGGATACAGTAAACCTGAGTGAAGCATCGGAATCTATAACTAGTGTCACAGGAATGTTTCAAAACATAGATAGTAGGAAGAGTCAGTTTTCTTGTACATAAGTCGGCGTTGTACCTTTTCTATTTAATTCCGATGCAATTTCTTTGTTTCATCGTCAATAAGAACGGCAGAGGGATACAGTAAACCTGAAGTGATGCATCGAATCTATAACTAGTGTCACAGGAATGGTTCAAAACATAGACAGTATGAAGAGTCAGTTTTCTTGTACTTAAGTCGGCATTGTGCCTTTTGTATTTAATTCCGATGCAATTTATGTGTTTCATCGTCAATATGAAGGTCAGAGGCACACAGTAAACCAGAGTGAAGCATCGGAATCTATAACTAGTGTCACAGGAATGGTTCAAAACATAGACAGTATGAAGTGTCAGTTTTCTTGTACTTAACTCGGTATTGTGCCTTTTGTATTTAATTCCGATGCAATTTCAGTGTTTCATCGTCAGAAGAAGGTCAGAGGGATTCAGTAAACCTGAAGTAAAGAATCGTAATCTATAACGAGTGTCACATGAATGGTTGAAAGTATAGACAGTAAGAAGGGTCAGTTTTCTTGTAGTTAAGTCGGCATTGTACCTTTTGTATTTAATTCCGATGCAATTTCTGTGTTTCATCGTCAATATGCAGGTCAGAGGCATACAGTAAACCTGAAGTGAAACATCGGAATCTATAATTAGTGTCACAGGAATGGTTCAAACATAGACAGTAAGAGAGTAAGTTTTCTTGTACTTAAGTCGCATTGTGCCTATTGTATTTAATTCCGATGCAATTTCAGTGTTTCATCGCCAATAAGAAGATCAGAGGGATATAGTGAACCCGAAGTGAAGCAATCGTATTCTATAACTAGTGTCTCAGGAATAATTCAAACATACGCAGTAAGAAGATGAGTTTTCTTGTACTTAAGTCGGCATTGGTAATTTTGTATTTAATCCGATGCAATTTCTGTGTTTCATAGTCAATAAGAAAGTCGGAGGGATACGGAAAACCTGAAGTGAAGCATCGGAATCTATAACTAGTGTCACAGGAATTGTTCAAAGCATAGACAGTAAGAAGAGTCAGATTTCTTGTACTTATGTCGGCATTGTGCCTTTTGTATTTAATTTCGATGCAATTTCTGTGCATCATCGTCAATTAGGAGGTCAGAGGGATACAGTAAACCTGCAGTGAAGCATCGGAATTTATAACTAGTGTCACTTGAATGGTTCAAAACATAGACAGTAAGAAGAGTCAGTTCTCTTGTACTTCAGTCGGCATTGTGCCTTTTGTATTTAATTCCGATGCAATTTCTGTGTTTCATCGTCAATAAGAAGGGCAGAGGGATACAGTAAACCTGAAGTGAAGCATCGGAATTTATATTTAGTGTCACAGGAATGGTTCAAAACATAGACATTAAGAAGAGTCAGTTATCTTGTACTTATGTCGGCATTGTGCCTTTTTGTATTTAATTCCGAAGCAATTTCTGTGTTTCATCGTCAATAAGAAGGTCAGAGGGATACAGTAAACCTGAAGTAAAGCATCGGAATCTATAACGAGTTTCACATGAATGGTTCAATTCATAGACAGTAAGAAGTGTCAGTTTTCTTGTACATAAGTCGGCATTTTGACTTTTGTATTTAATGCGATGCAATTTCTGTGATTCATCGTCAATAAGTAGATCAGAGGGATACAGTAAACCTAAAGTGAAGCATCGAAGTCTATAACTAGTGTCACAGGAATGGTTCAAAACATAGACAGTAGGAAGAGTCAGTCATCTTGTACTTAAGTCGGCATTGTGCCTTTTGTATTTATTTCCGAAGCAATATCTGTGTTTCATCGTCAAGAAGAAGGTCAGAGGGATTCAGTAAACCTGAAGTAAAGCATCGTAATCTATAACGAGTGTCACATGAATGATTCAAAGTATAGACAGTAAGAAGGGTCAGTTTTCTTGTACTTAAGTCGGCATTGTACTTTTGTATTTAATTCCGATGCAATATCTGTGTTTCATCGTCAATATGAAGGTCAGAGGCATACAGTAAACCTGAAGTGATGCATCGTATTCTATAACTAGTGTCACAGGAAAGGTTCAAAACATAGACAGTAAGAAGAGTCAGTTTTCTTGTACTCAAGTCGGCATTGTGCCTTTTGTATTTAATTCCGATGCAATTTCAGTGTTTCATCGTCAATAAGAAGGTCAGTGGGATATAGTGAACCCGAAGTGAAGCATGGAATTCTATAACTAGTGTCTCAGTAATAATACAAAACATAGACAGTATGAAGATCAGTTTTCTTGTACTTAAGTCGGCATTGTTCCTTTTGTATTTAATCCGATGTCATTTCTGTGTTTCATCAGCAATAAGAAAGTCGGAGGGATACGGTAAACCTGAAGTGAAGCATCGGAATCTATAACTAGTGTCACAGGAATTGTTCAAAGCATAGACAGTAAGAAGAGTCAGATTTCTTGTACTTAAGTCGACATTGTGCCTTTTGTATTCAAATCCGATGCAATTTCTCTGTTTCATCGTCAATAAGAAGGTCAGAGGCATACAGTAAACCTGAAGTGAAGGCATCGGAATCTATAACTAGTGTCACAGGAATGGTTCAAACATAGACAGTAAGAAGAGTAAGTTTTCTTGTACTTAAGTCGGCATTGTGCCTTTTGTATTTAATTCCGATGCAATTTCAGTGTTTCATCGCCAATAAGAGGATCAGAGGGATATAGTGAACCCGAAGTGAAGCATCGTATTCTATAACTAGTGTCTCAGGAATAATTCAAAACATACGCAGTAAGAAGATGAGTTTTCTTGTACAAACGTCGGCATTGGTAATTTTGTATTTAATCCGATGCAATTTCTGTGTTTCATAGTCAATAAGAAAGTCGGAGTGATACGGAAAACCTGAAGTGAAGCATCGGAAATCTATAACTAGTGTCACAGGAATTGTTCAAAGCATAGACAGTAATAAGAGTCAGATTCCTTGTACTTATGTCGGCATTGTGCCTTTGTATTTAATTCCGATGCAATTTCTGTGCTTCATCGTCAATTAGAAGGTCAGAGGGATACAGTAAACCTGCAGTGAAGCATCGGAATTTATAACTACTGTCACTTGAATGGTTCAAAACATAGACAGCAAGAAGAGTCAGTTTTCTTGCACTTCAGTCGGCATTGTGCCTTTTGTATTTAATTCGATGCAATTTCTGTGTTTCATCGTCAATAAGAAGGTCAGAGGGATACAATAAACCTGAAGTGAAGCATCGGAATTTATATTTAGTGTCACAGGAATGGTTCAAAAACACAGACAGTAAGAAGAGTCAGTTATCTTGTACCTATGTCGGCATTGTGCCTTTTTGTATTTAATTCCGAAGCAATTTCTGTGTTTCATCGTCAATAAGAAGGTCAGAGGGATACAGTAAACCTGAAGTAAAGCATCGGAATCTATAACGAGTTTCACATGAATGGTTCAATTCATAGACAGTAAGAAGTGTCAGTTTTCTTGTACATAAGTCGGCATTGTGCCTTTTGTATTTAATTCCGATGCAATTTCTGTGTTTCATCGTCAATAAGAAGGTCAGAGGGATACAGTAAACCTGAAGTGAAGCATCGGAATCTATAACTAGTGTCACAGGAATGGTTCAAAGCATAGACAGTAGGAAGAGTCAGTTTTCTTGTACTTAAGTTGGCATTGTGCCTTTTGTATTTAATTCTGATGCAATTTCTGTGTTTCATCGTCAATAAGAGGTCAGAGGAATACAGCAAACCTGAAGTGAAGCATCGGAAACTATAACTAGTGTCACAGGAATGGTTCAAATCATAGACAGTAAGAAGAGTCAGTTTTCTTGTACTTAGGTCGGCATTGTGCCTTTTGTATTTAATTCCGATGCAATTTCTGTGTTTCATCGTCAATAAGAAGGTCAGGGGGATACAGTAAACCTGAAGTGAAGCATCGGAATCTATAATTAGTGTTACATGTATGGTTCAAAGCATAGACAGTAAGAAGAGTCTGTTTTCTTGTATTTAAATCAGCATTGTGCCTTTTGTATTTAATTTCGATGCAATTTCTGTGTTTCATCGTCAATAACAAGGTCAAAGGGATACAGTAAACCTAAAGTGAAGCGTCGGAATCTATAACTAGTGTCACAGGAATGTTTCAAACATAGACAGTAAGAAGAGTCAGTTTTCTTGTACTTAAGTCGGCGTTGTACCTTTTCTATTTAATTCCGATGCAATTTCTGTGTTTCATCGTCAATAAGAAGGGCAGAGGGATACAGTAAACTTGAAGTGATGCATCGGAATCTATAACTAGTGTCACAGGAATGGTTCAAAACATAGACAGTATGAAGAGTCAGTTTGCTTGTACTTAAGTCGGCATTGTGCCTTTTGTATTTAATTCCGTTGCAATTTATGTGCTTCATCGTCAATATGAAGGTCAGAGGCACACAATAAACCTGAAGTGAAGCATCGGAATCTATAACTAGTGTCACAGGAATGGTTCAAAACATAGACAGTATGAAGTGTCAGTTTTCTTGTACTTAAGTTGATATTGTGCCTTTTGTATTTAATTCCGATGCAATTTCAGTGTTTCATCGTCAATAAGAAGGTCAGAAGGATATACTGAGCAAGAAGTGAAGCATTCGATTCTATATCTAGTGTCACAGGAATTATTCAAAACATAGACAGTAAGAAGATCAGTTTTCTTTTACTTAAGTCGGCATTTTGCTTTATGTATTTAATGCGATGCAATTCTGTGATTCATCGTCAATAAGTAGATCAGAGGGGGTACAGTAAACCTAAAGTGAAGCATCTAAATCTATAACTAGTGTCACAGGAATGGTTCAAAACATAGACAGTAGGAAGAGTCAGTTATCTTGTACTTAAGTCGGCATTGTGCCTTTTGTATTTATTTCCGAAGCAATTTCTGTGTTTCATCGTCAAGAAGAAGGTCAGAGGGATTCAGTAAACCTGAAGTAAAGCATCGTAATCTATAACGAGTGTCACATGAATGGTTCAAAATATAGACAGTAAGAAGGGTCAGTTTTCTTGTACTTAAGTCGGCATTGTACCTTTTGTATTTAATTCCGATGCAATTTCTGTGGTTCATCGTCAATATGAAGGTCAGAGGCATACAGTAAACCTGAAGTGAGGCATCGTATTCTATAACTAGTGTCACAGGAAAGGTTCAAAACATAGACAGTAAGAAGAGTCGGTTTTCTTGTACTAAAGTCGGCATTGTGCCTTTTGTATTTAATTCCGATGCAATTTCAGTGTTTCATCGTCAATAAGAAGGTCAGTGGGATATAGTGAACCCGAAGTGAAGCATCGTATTCTATAACTAGTGTCTCAGGAATAATACAAAACATAGACAGTATGAAGGTCAGTTTTCTTGTACTTAAGTCGGCATTGTTCCTTTTGTATTTAATCCGATGTCATTTCTGTGTTTCATCAGCAATAAGAAAGTCGGAGGGATACGGTAAACCTGAAGTGAAGCATCGGAATCTATAACTAGTGTCACAGGAATTGTTTCAAAGCATAGACAGTAAGAAGAGTCAGATTTCTTGTACTTAAGTCGACATTGTGCCTTTTGTATTCAAATCCGATGCAATTTCTCTGTTTCATCGTCAATAAGAAGGTCAGAGGCATACAGTAAACCTGAAGTGAAGCATCGGAATCTATAACTAGTGTCACAGGAATGGTTCAAACATAGACAGTAAGAAGAGTAAGTTTTCTTGTACTTAAGTCGGCATTGTGCCTTTTGTATTTAATTCCGATGCAATTTCAGTGTTTCATCGCCAATAAGAGGATCAGAGGGATATAGTGAACCCGAAGTGAAGCATCGTATTCTATAACTAGTGTCTCAGGAATAATTCAAAACATACGCAGTAAGAAGATGAGTTTCTTGTACAAACGTCGGCATTGGTAATTTTGTATTTAATCCGATGCAATTTCTGTGTTTCATAGTCAATAAGAAAGTCGGAGTGATACGGAAAACCTGAAGTGAAGCATCGGAATCTATAACTAGTGTCACAGGAATTGTTCAAAGCATAGACAGTAATAAGAGTCAGATTCCTTGTACTTATGTCGGCATTGTGCCTTTTGTATTTAATTCCGATGCAATTTCTGTGCTTCATCGTCAATTAGAAGGTCAGAGGGATACAGTAAACCTGCAGTGAAGCATCGGAATTTATAACTACTGTCACTTGAATGGTTCAAAACATAGACAGCAAGAAGAGTCAGTTTTCTTGCACTTCAGTCGGCATTGTGCCTTTTGTATTAATTTCCGATGCAATTTCTGTGTTTCATCGTCAATAAGAAGGTCAGAGGGATACAATAAACCTGAAGTGAAGCATCGGAATTTATATTTAGTGTCACAGGAATGGTTCAAAACACAGACAGTAAGAAGAGTCAGTTATCTTGTACCTATGTCGGCATTGTGCCTTTTTGTATTAATTCCGAAGCAATTTCTGTGTTTCATCGTCAATAAGAAGGTCAGAGGGATACAGTAAACCTGAAGTAAAGCATCGGAATCTATAACGAGTTTCACATGAATGGTTTCAATTCATAGA
>NW_025727935.1:0-40613 GCF_021461385.2 Schistocerca piceifrons
TTGCTGTCTATGTTTTGAACCATTCCTGTGACACTAGTTGTAGATTCCGATGCTTCACTTCAGGTTTACTGTATCCCTCTGACCTTCTTATTGACGATGAAACACAGAAATTGCATCGGAATTAAATACAAAAGGCACAATGCCGACTTATGTACAAGAAAACTGACTCTTCTTACTGTCTATGCTTTGAACCATTCATTTGCAACTCTTTATAGATTCCGTTGCTTTACTTCAGGTTTACTGTATCCCTCTGACCTTCTTATTGACGATGAAACACAGAAATTGCTTCGGAAATAAATACAAAAGGCACAATGCCGACTTAAGTCCATGATAACTGACTCTTCTTACTGTCTATGTTTTGAATCATTCCTGTGACACTAAATATAAATTCCGATGCTTCACGTCTTGTTTACTGTATCCCTCTGACCTCCTTATTGACGATGAAACACGGAAATTGCATCGGAATTAAATACAAACGGCACAATGCCGACTGAAGTACAAGAAAACTGATTCTTCTTACTGCCTATGTTTTGAACCATTCATGTGAAACTAGTTATAAATTCCGATGCATCACTGCAGGTTTACTGTATGCCTCTGACCTTCTTATTGACGATGAAACACAGCAATCGCATCGGAATTTAATACAAAAGGCACAATGCTGACATAAGTACAAGAAATCTGACTCTTCTTACTGTCTATGCTTTGAACAATTCCTGTGACACTAGTTATAGATTCTGATGCTTCACTTCAGGTTTGCCGTATCCCTCCGTCCTTCTTATTGGCGATGAAACACAGTAATTGCTTCGGATTAAATACAAAAGGCACAATGCCGACTTAAGTACAAGAAAAATGATCTTCTTACTATCTATGTTTTGAATAATTCCTGTGACACTAGTTATAGAATCCGATGCTTCACTTCAGGCTCACTATATCCCTCTGACCTTCTTATTGACGATGAAACACTGAAATTGCATCGGAATTAAATACAAAAGGCACTATGCCGACTTATGTACAAGAAAGCTGGCACTTCGTACTCTCTATGTTTTGAACCATTCCTGTGACCCTAGTTATAGATTCCGATGCTTCACTTCAGGTTTACTGTATGCCTCTGACCTTCATATTGACGATGAAACACAGAAATTGCATCGGAATTAAATACAAAAGGCACAATGCCGACTTAAGTACAAGAGAACTGACTCTTCATACTGTCTATGTTTTGAACCATTCCTGTGACACTAGTTACAGATTCCGATGCTTCACTTCAGGTTTACAGTATCCCTCTGCCCTTCTTATTGACGATGAAACACAGAGATTGCATCGGAATTAAATACAAAAGGTACAATGCCGACTTAAGTACAAGAAAACTACGTCCTCTTACTGTCTATATTTTGAACCATTCATGTGACACTCGATATAGATTACGATGCTTTACTTCAGGTTTACTGTATCCCTCTGACGTTCTTCCTGACGATGAAACACAGAAATTGCATCGGAATTAAATACAAAAGGCACAATGCCGACATAAGTACAAGAAAACTTACTCTTCTTACTGTCTATGTTTTGAACCATTCGTGTGACACTAGTTATAGATTCCGATGCTTCACTTCAGCTTTGCTGTATCCCTCTGACCTTCTTATTGACGATGAAACATAGAAATTGCATCGGAATTAAATACAAAAAGCACAATGCCGACTTATGTACAAGAAAACTGACTCTTCTTACTGTCTATGTTTTGAACCATTCATTTGAAACTCGTTATAGATTCCGATGCTTTACTTCAGGTTTACTGTATCGCTCTGACCTTCTTATTGACGATAAAACACAGAAATTGCTTCGGAAATAAATACTAAAGGCACAATGCCGAATTAAGTACAAGATAACTGACTCTTCTTACTGTCTATGTTTTGAATCATTCCTGTGACACTAAATATAAATTCCGATGCTTCACTTCAGGTTTACTGAATCCCTCTGACCTTCTTATTCACGATGAAACACAGAAATTGCATCGGAATTAAATACAAAAGGCACAATGCCGACTGAAGTAAAAGGAAACTGATTCTTCTTACTGATTATGTTTGAACCATTCATGTGACACTAGTTATAAATTCCGATTCTTCACTGCAGGTTTACTGTATCGCTCTGACCTTCTTATTGACGATGAAACACAGAAATTGCTTCGGAAATAAATACAAAAGGCACAATGCCAACTTAAGTACAAGAAAACTGATCTTCTTACTGTCTATGTTTTGAATAATTCCTGTGACACTAGTTATAGAATCCGATGCTTCACTTCAGGCTCAATATATACCTCTGACCCTCTTATTGACGATGAAACACTGAAATTGCATCGGAATTAAATACAAAAGGCACAATGCCGACTTAAGTACAAGAAACCTGACTCTTCTTACTGTCTATGTTTTGAACCATTCCTGTGACACTAGTTATAGATTCCGATGCTTCACTTCAGGTTTACTGTATGCCTCTGACCTTCTTATTGACGATGAAACACAGAAATTGCATCGGAATTAAATACAAAAGGCACAATGCCGACTCAAGTACAAGAAAACTGAACCTTCTTACTGTCTATGTTTTAAACCATTCCTGTGACACTAGCTATAGATTCCGATGCTTCACTACAGGTTTACTGTATACCTCTGACATTCTTATTCACGACGAAACACAGAAATTGCATCGGAATTAAATACAAAAGGCACAATGCCGACTTAAGTACAAGAAAACTGACTCTTCTTACTGTCTATATTTTGAACCATTCATATGACACTCGTTATAGTTTACGATGCTTTACTTCCGGTTTACTGTATCCCTCTGACCTTCTTCTTGACGATGATACACAGAAATTGCTTCGGAATTAAATACAAAAGCCACAATGCCGACTTACGTACAAGATAACTGACTCTTCTAACTGTCTGTGCTTTGAACCATTCCTGTGACGCTAGTTATAGATTCCGATGCTTCACTTCAGGTTTAGTGTATCCCACTGACCGTCTTATTAACGATGAAACACAGAAATTGCATCGGAATTAAATACAAAAGGCACAATGCCGACTTAAGTACAAGACAACAAACTCTTCTTACAGTCTATGTTTTCAACCATTCCTGTGACACTAGTTACAGATTCCGATTCTTCACTTCAGGTTTACTGTATCCCTCTGACCTTCTTATTGACGATGAAACACTGAAATTGCATCGGAACTATATATATAAGCGGCCCAATGCCGACTTAATTACAAGAAACCTGACTCTTCTTACTTTCTATGTTTGAACCATTCCTGTGACACTAGTTATAGATTCCGATGCTTCACTTCAGGTTCACTGTATCCCTCTGACCATCTTATTGACGATGAAACACTGAAATTGCATCGGAATTAAATACAAAAGGCACAATGCCAACTTAAGTACAAGAAAATTGACTCTTCTTACTGTCTATATTTTGAACCATTCATATGACACTCGTTATAGTTTACGATGCTGTACTTCAGGTTTACTGTATCCCTCTGACCTTCATATTGACGATGAAACACATAAATTGCATCGGAATTAAATACAAAAGGCACAATGCCGACTTAAGTACAAGAAAACGGACGCTTCCTACTGTCTATGTTTTGAACCATTCCTGTGACACCTGTTATAGATTCCTATGCTTCACTTCAGGTTTACTGTATCCCTCTGACCTTCTTATTGACGATGAAACACAGAAATTGCATCGAAATTAAATACAAAAGGCACAATGCTGATTTAAATACAAGAAAACTGACTCTTCTTACTCTCTATGCTTTGAACCATTCATGTGTCACTAATTATAGATTGCGATGCTTCACTTCAGGTTTACTGTATCACTCTGACCTTCTCATTGACGATGAAACACAGAAATTGCATCGGAATTAAATACAAAAGGCACAATGCCGACCTAAGTACAAGAAAACTGACTCTTCTTATTGTCTATGATTTGAACCATTCCTGTGATACTAGTTATAGATTCCGATGCTTCACTTCAGGTTTACTGTATTCTTCTGACCTTCTTATTGACGATGAAACACAGAAATTGCCTCGGAATTAAATACAAAAGGCACAATGCCGACTTAAGTACAAGAAAACTGACTCTTCTTACTGTCTATTATTTGAACCATTTCTGTGACACTAGTTATAGATTCCGATGCTTCACTTCAGATTCACTGTATCCCTCTGACCTTCTTATTGGCGATGGAACAATGAAATTGTAACGGAATTAAATACAAATGGCACAATGCCGACTTAAGTACAAGAAAACTTACTCTTCTTACTGTCTATGTTTTGAACCATTCCTGTGACACTAGTTATAGATTCCGATGCTTCACTTCAGCTTTGCTGTATCCCTCTGACCTTCTTATTGACGATGAAACACAGAAATTGCATCGGAATTAAATACAAAAGGCACAATGCCGACTTATGTACAAGAAAACTGACTCTTCTTACTGTCTATGTTTTGAACCATTCATTTGAAACTCGTTATAGATTCCGATGCTTTACTTCAGGTTTACTGTATCGCTCTGACCTTCTTATTGACGATGAAACACAGAAATTGCTTCGGAAATAAATACAAAAAACACAATGCCGACCTAAGTACAAGATAACTGACTCTTCTTACTGTCTATGTTTTGAATCATTCCAGTGACACTAAATATAAATTCCGATGCTTCACTTCAGGTTTACTGTATCCCTCTGACCTTCTTATTGACGATGAAACACAGAAATTGCATCGGAATTAAATACAAAAGGCACAATGCCGACTGAAGTAAAAGGAAACTGATTCTTCTTACTGCCTATGTTTTGAACCATTCATGTGACACTAGTTATAAATTCCGATGCTTCACTGCAGGTTTACTGTATCCCTCTGACCTTCTTATTGACGATGAAACACAGCAATCGCTTCGGAATTTAATACAAAAGGCACAATGCTGACATAAGTACAAGAAATCTGACTCTTCTTACTTTCTATGCTTTGAACAATTCCTGTGACACTACTTATAGATTCCGATGCTTCACTTCAGGTTTACCGTATCCCTCCGTCCTTCATATTGGCGATGAAACACAGTTTAATGCATCGGATTAAATACAAAAGGCACAATGCCAACTTAAGTACAAGAAAACTGATCTTCTTACTGTCTATGCTTTGAATAATTCCTGTGACACTAGTTATAGAATCCGATGCTTCACTTCAGGCTCAATATATACCTCTGACCTTCTTATTGACGATGAAATACTGAAATTGCATCGGAATTAAATACAAAAGGCACAATGCCGACTTAAGTACAAGAAACCTGACTCTTCATACTGTCTATGTTTTGAACCATTCCAGTGACACTAGTTATAGATTCCGATGCTTCACTTCAGGTTTTTTGTATGCCTCTGACCTTCTTATTCACGATGAAACACAGAAATTGCATCGGAATTAAATACAAAAGGCACAATGCCGACTTAAGTACAAGAAAACTGAACCTTCTTAGTGTCTATGTTTTAAACCATTCCTGTGACACTAGTTATAGATTTCGATGCTTCACTACAGGTTTACTGTATACCTCTGACATTCTTATTCACGACGAAACACAGAAATTGCATCGGAATTAAATACAAAGGGCACAATGCCGACTTAAGTACAAGAAAATTGACTCTTCTTACTGTCTATATTTTTAACCATTCATATGACACTCGTTATAGTTTACGATGCTTTACTTCAGGTTTACTGTATCACTCTGACCTTCATATTGATGAAGAAACACATAAATTGCATCGGAATTAAATACAAAAGGCACTATGCCGACTTAAGTACAAGAAAACTGACTCTTCCTACTGTCTATATTTTGAACCATTCCTGTGACACTAGTTATAGATTCCGATGCTTCACTTCAGGTTTACTGTATCCCTCTGACCTTCTCATTGACGATGAAACACAGAAATAACATCGGAATTAAATACAAAAGGCACAATGCCGACTTAAGTACAAGAAAACTGACTCTTCTTACTGTCTATGATTTGAACCATTCCTGTGACACTAGTTATAGATTCCGATGCTTCACTTCAGGTTTACTGTATTCCTCTGACCTTCATATTGACGATGAAACACAGAAATTGCCTCGGAATTAAATCCAAAAGGCACAATGCCGACTTAAGTACAAGAAAACTGACTCTTCTTACTGTCTATGGTTTGAACCATTCCGTTGACACTAGTTATAGATTCCGATGCTTCACTTCAGGTACACTGTATCCCTCTGACCTTCTTATTGGCGATGGAACAATGAAATTGCATCGGAATTAAATACAAAGGGCACAATGCCGACTTAAGTACAAGAAAACTTACTCTTCTTACTGTCTATGTTTGAACCATTCCTGTGACACTAGTTATAGATTCCGATGCTTCACTTCAGGTTTACTGTATGCCTCTGACCTTCTTATTGACGATGAAACAGAGAAATTGCATCGGAATTGAATACAAAAGGCACAATGTCGACTTAAGTACAAGCTAACTGACTCTACTTACTGTCTATGTTTTGAACCATTCCTGTGACACTAGTTGTAGATTCCGATGCTTCACTTCAGGTTTACTGTATCCCTCTGACCTTCTTATTGACGATGAAACACAGAAATTGCATCGGAATTAAATACAAAAGGCACAATGCCGACTTATGTACAAGAAAACTGGCTCTTCTTACTGTCTATGTTTTGAACCATTCATTTGCAACTCGTTATAGATTCCGTTGCTTTACTTCAGGTTTACTGTATCCCTCTGACCTTCTTATTGACGATGAAACACAGAAATTGCTTCGGAAATAAATACAAAAGGCAAAATGCCGTCTTAAGTACATGATAACTGACTCTTCTTACTGTCTATGTTTTGAATCATTCCTGTGACACTAAATATAAATTCCGATGCTTCACTTCTTGTTTACTGTATCCCTCTAACCTTCTTATTGACGATGAAACACAGAAATTGCATCGGAA
The DNA here is from genome assembly GCF_021461385.2 of Schistocerca piceifrons. Classification (NCBI taxonomy): domain Eukaryota; kingdom Metazoa; phylum Arthropoda; class Insecta; order Orthoptera; family Acrididae; genus Schistocerca; species Schistocerca piceifrons. The sequence goes on from NW_025727935.1 coordinate 6,997, forward strand.
TTTAATACAAACGGCACAATGCCGACTGAAGTACAAGAAAACTGATTCTTCTTACTGCCTATGTTTTGAACCATTCATGTGACACTAATTACAAATTCCGATGCATCACTGCAGGTTTACTGTATCCCTCTGACCTTCTTATTGACGATGAAACACAGCAATCGCATCGGAATTTAATACAAAAGGCACAATGCTGACATAAGTACAAGAAATCTGACTCTTCTTACTGTCTATGGTTTGAACAAGTCCGGTAACACTAGTTATACATTCCGATGCTCCACTTGAGGTTTACCGTATCCCTCCGTCCTTCTTATTGGCGATGAAACACAGTAATTGCATCGGATTAAATACAAAAGGCACAATGCCGACTTAAGTACAAGAAAACTGATCTTCTTACTATCTATGTTTTGAATAATTCCTGTGACACTAGTTATAGAATTATAGAATCCGATGCTTCACTTCAGGCTCACTATATCCCTCTGACCTTCTTATTGACGATGAAACACTGAAATTGCATCGGAATTAAATAAAAAAGGCACAATGCCGACTTATGTACAAGAAAGCTGGCACTTCATACTCTCTATGTTTTGAACCATTCCTGTGACACTAGTTATAGATTCCGATGCTTCACTTCAGGTTTACTGTATGCCTCTGACCTTCATATTGACGATGAAACACAGAAATTGCATCGGAATTAAATACAAAAGGCACAATGCTGACATAAGTACATGAAATCTGACTCTTCTTGCTGTCTATGTTTTGAACCATTCCTGTGACACTAGTTGTAGATTCCGATGCTTCACTTCAGGTTTACTGTATCCCTCTGACCTTCTTATTGACGATGAAACACAGAAATTGCATCGGAATTAAATACAAAAGGCACAATGCCGACTTATGTACAAGAAAACTGACTCTTCTTACTGTCTATGCTTTGAACCATTCATTTGCAACTCTTTATAGATTCCGTTGCTTTACTTCAGGTTTACTGTATCCCTCTGACCTTCTTATTGACGATGAAACACAGAAATTGCTTCGGAAATAAATACAAAAGGCACAATGCCGACTTAAGTCCATGATAACTGACTCTTCTTACTGTCTATGTTTTGAATCATTCCTGTGACACTAAATATAAATTCCGATGCTTCACTTCTTGTTTACTGTATCCCTCTGACCTTCTTATTGACGATGAAACACGGAAATTGCATCGGAATTAAATACAAACGGCACAATGCCGACTTAAGTACAAGAAAACTGACTCTTCTTACTGTCTATGGTTTGAACCATTCCGTTGACACTAGTTATAGATTCCGATGCTTCACTTCAGGTACACTGTATCCCTCTGACCTTCTTATTGGCGATGGAACAATGAAATTGCATCGGAATTAAATACAAAGGGCACAATGCCGACTTAAGTACAAGAAAACTTACTCTTCTTACTGTCTATGTTTGAACCATTCCTGTGACACTAGTTATAGATTCCGATGCTTCACTTCAGGTTTACTGTATGCCTCTGACCTTCTTATTGACGATGAAACAGAGAAATTGCATCGGAATTGAATACAAAAGGCACAATGTCGACTTAAGTACAAGCTAACTGACTCTACTTACTGTCTATGTTTTGAACCATTCCTGTGACACTAGTTGTAGATTCCGATGCTTCACTTCAGGTTTACTGTATCCCTCTGACCTTCTTATTGACGATGAAACACAGAAATTGCATCGGAATTAAATACAAAAGGCACAATGCCGACTTATGTACAAGAAAACTGGCTCTTCTTACTGTCTATGTTTTGAACCATTCATTTGCAACTCGTTATAGATTCCGTTGCTTTACTTCAGGTTTACTGTATCCCTCTGACCTTCTTATTGACGATGAAACACAGAAATTGCTTCGGAAATAAATACAAAAGGCACAATGCCGTCTTAAGTACATGATAACTGACTCTTCTTACTGTCTATGTTTTGAATCATTCCTGTGACACTAAATATAAATTCCGATGCTTCACTTCTTGTTTACTGTATCCCTCTAACCTTCTTATTGACGATGAAACACAGAAATTGCATCGGAATTTAATACAAACGGCACAATGCCGACTGAAGTACAAGAAAACTGATTCTTCTTACTGCCTATGTTTTGAACCATTCATGTGACACTAATTACAAATTCCGATGCATCACTGCAGGTTTACTGTATCCCTCTGACCTTCTTATTGACGATGAAACACAGCAATCGCAACGGAATTTAATACAAAAGGCACAATGCTGACATAAGTACAAGAAATCTGACTCTTCTTACTGTCTATGGTTTGAACAAGTCCGGTAACACTAGTTATACATTCCGATGCTCCACTTGAGGTTTACCGTATCCCTCCGTCCTTCTTATTGGCGATGAAACACAGTAATTGCATCGGATTAAATACAAAAGGCACAATGCCGACTTAAGTACAAGAAAACTGATCTTCTTACTATCTATGTTTTGAATAATTCCTGTGACACTAGTTATAGAATTATAGAATCCGATGCTTCACTTCAGGCTCACTATATCCCTCTGACCTTCTTATTGACGATGAAACACTGAAATTGCATCGGAATTAAATAAAAAAGGCACAATGCCGACTTATGTACAAGAAAGCTGGCACTTCATACTCTCTATGCTTTGAACCATTCCTGTGACACTAGTTATAGATTCCGATGCTTCACTTCAGGTTTACTGTATGCCTCTGACCTTCATATTGACGATGAAACACAGAAATTGCATCGGAATTAAATACAAAAGGCACAATGCTGACATAAGTACAAGAAATCTGACTCTTCTTGCTGTCTATGTTTTGAACCATTCCTGTGACACTAGTTGTAGATTCCGATGCTTCACTTCAGGTTTACTGTATCCCTCTGACCTTCTTATTGACGATGAAACACAGAAATTGCATCGGAATTAAATACAAAAGGCACAATGCCGACTTATGTACAAGAAAACTGACTCTTCTTACTGTCTATGCTTTGATCCATTCATTTGCAACTCTTTATAGATTCCGTTGCTTTACTTCAGGTTTACTGTATCCCTCTGACCTTCTTATTGACGATGAAACACAGAAATTGCTTCGGAAATAAATACAAAAGGCACAATGCCGACTTAAGTCCATGATAACTGACTCTTCTTACTGTCTATGTTTTGAATCATTCCTGTGACACTAAATATAAATTCCGATGCTTCACTTCTTGTTTACTGTATCCCTCTGACCTTCTTATTGACGATGAAACACGGAAATTGCATCGGAATTAAATACAAACGGCACAATGCCGACTGAAGTACAAGAAAACTGATTCTTCTTACTGCCTATGTTTTGAACCATTCATGTGAAACTAGTTATAAATTCCGATGCATCACTGCAGGTTTACTGTATGCCTCTGACCTTCTTATTGACGATGAAACACAGCAATCGCATCGGAATATAATACAAAAGGCACAATGCTGACATAAGTACAAGAAATCTGACTCTTCTTACTGTCTATGCTTTGAACAATTCCTGTGACACTAGTTATAGATTCTGATGCTTCACTTCAGGTTTGCCGTATCCCTCCGTCCTTCTTATTGGCGATGAAACACAGTAATTGCTTCGGATTAAATACAAAAGGCACAATGCCGACTTAAGTACAAGAAAAATGATCTTCTTACTATCTATGTTTTGAATAATTCCTGTGACACTAGTTATAGAATCCGATGCTTCACTTCAGGCTCACTGTATCCCTCTGACCTTCTTATTGACGATGAAACACTGAAATTGCATCGGAATTAAATACAAAAGGCACTATGCCGACTTATGTACAAGAAAGCTGGCACTTCATACTCTCTATGTTTTGAACCATTCCTGTGACACTAGTTATAGATTCCGATGCTTCACTTCAGGTTTACTGTATGCCTCTGACCTTCATATTGACGATGAAACACAGAAATTGCATCGGAATTAAATACAAAAGGCACAATGCCGACTTAAGTACAAGAGAACTGACTCTTCATACTGTCTATGTTTTGAACCATTCCTGTGACACTAGTTACAGATTCCGATGCTTCACTTCAGGTTTACAGTATCCCTCTGCCCTTCTTATTGACGATGAAACACAGAGATTGCATCGGAATTAAATACAAAAGGTACAATGCCGACTTAAGTACAAGAAAACTACGTCCTCTTACTGTCTATATTTTGAACCATTCATGTGACACTCGATATAGATTACGATGCTTTACTTCAGGTTTACTGTATCCCTCTGACGTTCTTCTTGACGATGAAACACAGAAATTGCATCGGAATTAAATACAAAAGGCACAATGCCGACATAAGTACAAGAAAACTGACTCTTCTTACTGTCTATGTTTTGAACCATTCCTGTGACACTAGTTATAGATTCCGATGCTTCACTTCAGGTTTACTGTATGCCTCTGACCTTCTTATTGACGATGAAACAGAGAAATTGCATCGGAATTGAATACAAAAGGCACAATGTCGACTTAAGTACAAGCTAACTGACTCTACTTACTGTCTATGTTTTGAACCATTCCTGTGACACTAGTTGTAGATTCCGATGCTTCACTTCAGGTTTACTCTATCCCTCTGACCTTCTTATTGACGATGAAACACAGAAATTGCATCGGAATTAAATACAAAAGGCACAATGCCGACTTATGTACAAGAAAACTGGCTCTTCTTACTGTCTATGTTTTGAACCATTCATTTGCAACTCGTTATAGATTCCGTTGCTTTACTTCAGGTTTACTGTATCCCTCTGACCTTCTTATTGACGATGAAACACAGAAATTGCTTCGGAAATAAATACAAAAGGCACAATGCCGACTTAAGTACATGATAACTGACTCTTCTTACTGTCTATGATTTGAATCATTCCTGTGACACTAAATATAAATTCCGATGCTTCACTTCTTGTTTACTGTATCCCTCTGACCTTCTTATTGACGATGAAACACAGAAATTGCATCGGAATTTAATACAAACGGCACAATGCCGACTGAAGTACAAGAAAACTGATTCTTCTTACTGCCTATGTTTTGAACCATTCATGTGACACTAATTACAAATTCCGATGCTTCACTGCAGGTTTACTGTATCCCTCTGACCTTCTTATTGACGATGAAACACAGCAATCGCATCGGAATTTAATACAAAAGGCACAATGCTGACATAAGTACAAGAAATCTGACTCTTCTTACTGTCTATGATTTGAACAATTCCGGTAACACAAGTTATACATTCCGATGCTTCACTTCACGTTTACCATATCCCTCCGTCCTTCTTATTGGCGATGAAACACAGTAATTGCATCGGATTAAATACAAAAGGCACAATGCCGACTTAAGTACAAGAAAACTGATCTTCTTACTATCTATGTTTTGAATAATTCCTGTGACACTAGTTATAGAATTATAGAATCCGATGCTTCACTTCAGGCTCACTATATCCCTCTGACCTTCTTATTGACGATGAAACACTGAAATTGCATCGGAATTAAATAAAAAAGCACAATGCCGACTTATGTACAAGAAAGCTGGCACTTCATACTCTCTATGTTTTGAACCATTCCTGTGACACTAGTTATAGATTCCGATGCTTCACTTCAGGTTTACTGTATGCCTCTGACCTTCATATTGACGATGAAACACAGAAATTGCATCGGAATTAAATACAAAAGGCACAATGCTGACATAAGTACAAGAAATCTGACTCTTCTTACTGTCTATGTTTTGAACCATTCCTGTGACACTAGTTGTAGATTCCGATGCTTCACTTCAGGTTTACTCTATCCCTCTGACCTTCTTATTGACGATGAAACACAGAAATTGCATCGGAATTAAATACAAAAGGCACAATGCCGACTTATGTACAAGAAAACTGATTCTTCTTACTGTCTATGCTTTGAACCATTCATTTGCAACTCTTTATAGATTCCGTTGCTTTACTTCAGGTTTACTGTATCCCTCTGACCTTCTTATTGACGATGAAACACAGAAATTGCTTCGGAAATAAATACAAAAGGCACAATGCCGACTTAAGTCCATGATAACTGACTCTTCTTACTGTCTATGTTTTGAATCATTCCTGTGACACTAAATATAAATTCCGATGCTTCACTTCTTGTTTACTGTATCCCTCTGACCTTCTTATTGACGATGAAACACAGAAATTGCATCGGAATTAAATACAAACGGCACAATGCCGACTGAAGTACAAGAAAACTGATTCTTCTTACTGCCTATGTTTTGAACCATTCATGTGAAACTAGTTATAAATTCCGATGCTTCACTGCAGGTTTACTGTATGCCTCTGACCTTCTTATTGACGATGAAACACAGAAATTGCATCGGAATTAAATACAAAAGGCACAATGCCGACTTATGTACAAGAAAACTGACTCTTCTTACTGTCTATGCTTTGAACCATTCATTTGCAACTCTTTATAGATTCCGTTGCTTTACTTCAGGTTTACTGTATCCCTCTGACCTTCTTATTGACGATGAAACACAGAAATTGCTTCGGAAATAAATACAAAAGGCACAATGCCGACTTAAGTCCATGATAACTGACTCTTCTTACTGTCTATGTTTTGAATCATTCCTGTGACACTAAATATAAATTCCGATGCTTCACTTCTTGTTTACTGTATCCCTCTGACCTTCTTATTGACGATGAAACACGGAAATTGCATCGGAATTAAATACAAACGGCACAATGCCGACTTAAGTACAAGAAAACTGACTCTTCTTACTGTCTATGGTTTGAACCATTCCGTTGACACTAGTTATAGATTCCGATGCTTCACTTCAGGTACACTGTATCCCTCTGACCTTCTTATTGGCGATGGAACAATGAAATTGCATCGGAATTAAATACAAAGGGCACAATGCCGACTTAAGTACAAGAAAACTTACTCTTCTTACTGTCTATGTTTGAACCATTCCTGTGACACTAGTTATAGATTCCGATGCTTCACTTCAGGTTTACTGTATGCCTCTGACCTTCTTATTGACGATGAAACAGAGAAATTGCATCGGAATTGAATACAAAAGGCACAATGTCGACTTAAGTACAAGCTAACTGACTCTACTTACTGTCTATGTTTTGAACCATTCCTGTGACACTAGTTGTAGATTCCGATGCTTCACTTCAGGTTTACTGTATCCCTCTGACCTTCTTATTGACGATGAAACACAGAAATTGCATCGGAATTAAATACAAAAGGCACAATGCCGACTTATGTACAAGAAAACTGGCTCTTCTTACTGTCTATGTTTTGAACCATTCATTTGCAACTCGTTATAGATTCCGTTGCTTTACTTCAGGTTTACTGTATCCCTCTGACCTTCTTATTGACGATGAAACACAGAAATTGCTTCGGAAATAAATACAAAAGGCACAATGCCGTCTTAAGTACATGATAACTGACTCTTCTTACTGTCTATGTTTTGAATCATTCCTGTGACACTAAATATAAATTCCGATGCTTCACTTCTTGTTTACTGTATCCCTCTAACCTTCTTATTGACGATGAAACACAGAAATTGCATCGGAATTTAATACAAACGGCACAATGCCGACTGAAGTACAAGAAAACTGATTCTTCTTACTGCCTATGTTTTGAACCATTCATGTGACACTAATTACAAATTCCGATGCATCACTGCAGGTTTACTGTATCCCTCTGACCTTCTTATTGACGATGAAACACAGCAATCGCAACGGAATTTAATACAAAAGGCACAATGCTGACATAAGTACAAGAAATCTGACTCTTCTTACTGTCTATGGTTTGAACAAGTCCGGTAACACTAGTTATACATTCCGATGCTCCACTTGAGGTTTACCGTATCCCTCCGTCCTTCTTATTGGCGATGAAACACAGTAATTGCATCGGATTAAATACAAAAGGCACAATGCCGACTTAAGTACAAGAAAACTGATCTTCTTACTATCTATGTTTTGAATAATTCCTGTGACACTAGTTATAGAATTATAGAATCCGATGCTTCACTTCAGGCTCACTATATCCCTCTGACCTTCTTATTGACGATGAAACACTGAAATTGCATCGGAATTAAATAAAAAAGGCACAATGCCGACTTATGTACAAGAAAGCTGGCACTTCATACTCTCTATGCTTTGAACCATTCCTGTGACACTAGTTATAGATTCCGATGCTTCACTTCAGGTTTACTGTATGCCTCTGACCTTCATATTGACGATGAAACACAGAAATTGCATCGGAATTAAATACAAAAGGCACAATGCTGACATAAGTACAAGAAATCTGACTCTTCTTGCTGTCTATGTTTTGAACCATTCCTGTGACACTAGTTGTAGATTCCGATGCTTCACTTCAGGTTTACTGTATCCCTCTGACCTTCTTATTGACGATGAAACACAGAAATTGCATCGGAATTAAATACAAAAGGCACAATGCCGACTTATGTACAAGAAAACTGACTCTTCTTACTGTCTATGCTTTGATCCATTCATTTGCAACTCTTTATAGATTCCGTTGCTTTACTTCAGGTTTACTGTATCCCTCTGACCTTCTTATTGACGATGAAACACAGAAATTGCTTCGGAAATAAATACAAAAGGCACAATGCCGACTTAAGTCCATGATAACTGACTCTTCTTACTGTCTATGTTTTGAATCATTCCTGTGACACTAAATATAAATTCCGATGCTTCACTTCTTGTTTACTGTATCCCTCTGACCTTCTTATTGACGATGAAACACGGAAATTGCATCGGAATTAAATACAAACGGCACAATGCCGACTGAAGTACAAGAAAACTGATTCTTCTTACTGCCTATGTTTTGAACCATTCATGTGAAACTAGTTATAAATTCCGATGCATCACTGCAGGTTTACTGTATGCCTCTGACCTTCTTATTGACGATGAAACACAGCAATCGCATCGGAATATAATACAAAAGGCACAATGCTGACATAAGTACAAGAAATCTGACTCTTCTTACTGTCTATGCTTTGAACAATTCCTGTGACACTAGTTATAGATTCTGATGCTTCACTTCAGGTTTGCCGTATCCCTCCGTCCTTCTTATTGGCGATGAAACACAGTAATTGCTTCGGATTAAATACAAAAGGCACAATGCCGACTTAAGTACAAGAAAAATGATCTTCTTACTATCTATGTTTTGAATAATTCCTGTGACACTAGTTATAGAATCCGATGCTTCACTTCAGGCTCACTGTATCCCTCTGACCTTCTTATTGACGATGAAACACTGAAATTGCATCGGAATTAAATACAAAAGGCACTATGCCGACTTATGTACAAGAAAGCTGGCACTTCATACTCTCTATGTTTTGAACCATTCCTGTGACACTAGTTATAGATTCCGATGCTTCACTTCAGGTTTACTGTATGCCTCTGACCTTCATATTGACGATGAAACACAGAAATTGCATCGGAATTAAATACAAAAGGCACAATGCCGACTTAAGTACAAGAGAACTGACTCTTCATACTGTCTATGTTTTGAACCATTCCTGTGACACTAGTTACAGATTCCGATGCTTCACTTCAGGTTTACAGTATCCCTCTGCCCTTCTTATTGACGATGAAACACAGAGATTGCATCGGAATTAAATACAAAAGGTACAATGCCGACTTAAGTACAAGAAAACTACGTCCTCTTACTGTCTATATTTTGAACCATTCATGTGACACTCGATATAGATTACGATGCTTTACTTCAGGTTTACTGTATCCCTCTGACGTTCTTCTTGACGATGAAACACAGAAATTGCATCGGAATTAAATACAAAAGGCACAATGCCGACATAAGTACAAGAAAACTGACTCTTCTTACTGTCTATGTTTTGAACCATTCCTGTGACACTAGTTATAGATTCCGATGCTTCACTTCAGGTTTACTGTATGCCTCTGACCTTCTTATTGACGATGAAACAGAGAAATTGCATCGGAATTGAATACAAAAGGCACAATGTCGACTTAAGTACAAGCTAACTGACTCTACTTACTGTCTATGTTTTGAACCATTCCTGTGACACTAGTTGTAGATTCCGATGCTTCACTTCAGGTTTACTCTATCCCTCTGACCTTCTTATTGACGATGAAACACAGAAATTGCATCGGAATTAAATACAAAAGGCACAATGCCGACTTATGTACAAGAAAACTGGCTCTTCTTACTGTCTATGTTTTGAACCATTCATTTGCAACTCGTTATAGATTCCGTTGCTTTACTTCAGGTTTACTGTATCCCTCTGACCTTCTTATTGACGATGAAACACAGAAATTGCTTCGGAAATAAATACAAAAGGCACAATGCCGACTTAAGTACATGATAACTGACTCTTCTTACTGTCTATGATTTGAATCATTCCTGTGACACTAAATATAAATTCCGATGCTTCACTTCTTGTTTACTGTATCCCTCTGACCTTCTTATTGACGATGAAACACAGAAATTGCATCGGAATTTAATACAAACGGCACAATGCCGACTGAAGTACAAGAAAACTGATTCTTCTTACTGCCTATGTTTTGAACCATTCATGTGACACTAATTACAAATTCCGATGCTTCACTGCAGGTTTACTGTATCCCTCTGACCTTCTTATTGACGATGAAACACAGCAATCGCATCGGAATTTAATACAAAAGGCACAATGCTGACATAAGTACAAGAAATCTGACTCTTCTTACTGTCTATGATTTGAACAATTCCGGTAACACAAGTTATACATTCCGATGCTTCACTTCACGTTTACCATATCCCTCCGTCCTTCTTATTGGCGATGAAACACAGTAATTGCATCGGATTAAATACAAAAGGCACAATGCCGACTTAAGTACAAGAAAACTGATCTTCTTACTATCTATGTTTTGAATAATTCCTGTGACACTAGTTATAGAATTATAGAATCCGATGCTTCACTTCAGGCTCACTATATCCCTCTGACCTTCTTATTGACGATGAAACACTGAAATTGCATCGGAATTAAATAAAAAAGCACAATGCCGACTTATGTACAAGAAAGCTGGCACTTCATACTCTCTATGTTTTGAACCATTCCTGTGACACTAGTTATAGATTCCGATGCTTCACTTCAGGTTTACTGTATGCCTCTGACCTTCATATTGACGATGAAACACAGAAATTGCATCGGAATTAAATACAAAAGGCACAATGCTGACATAAGTACAAGAAATCTGACTCTTCTTACTGTCTATGTTTTGAACCATTCCTGTGACACTAGTTGTAGATTCCGATGCTTCACTTCAGGTTTACTCTATCCCTCTGACCTTCTTATTGACGATGAAACACAGAAATTGCATCGGAATTAAATACAAAAGGCACAATGCCGACTTATGTACAAGAAAACTGATTCTTCTTACTGTCTATGCTTTGAACCATTCATTTGCAACTCTTTATAGATTCCGTTGCTTTACTTCAGGTTTACTGTATCCCTCTGACCTTCTTATTGACGATGAAACACAGAAATTGCTTCGGAAATAAATACAAAAGGCACAATGCCGACTTAAGTCCATGATAACTGACTCTTCTTACTGTCTATGTTTTGAATCATTCCTGTGACACTAAATATAAATTCCGATGCTTCACTTCTTGTTTACTGTATCCCTCTGACCTTCTTATTGACGATGAAACACAGAAATTGCATCGGAATTAAATACAAACGGCACAATGCCGACTGAAGTACAAGAAAACTGATTCTTCTTACTGCCTATGTTTTGAACCATTCATGTGAAACTAGTTATAAATTCCGATGCTTCACTGCAGGTTTACTGTATGCCTCTGACCTTCTTATTGACGATGAAACACAGCAATCGAATCGGAATTTAATACAAAAGGCACAATGCTGACATAAGTACAAGAAATCTGACTCTTCTTACTGTCTATGCTTTGAACAATTCCTGTGACACTAGTTATAGATTCCGATGCTTCACTTCAGGTTTACCGTATCCCTCCGTCCTTCTTATTGGCGATGAAACACAGTAATTGCATCAGATTAAATACAAAAGGCACAATGCCGACTTAAGTACAAGAAAAATGATCTTCTTACTATCTATGTTTTGAATAATTCCTGTGACACTAGTTATAGAATCCGATGCTTCACTTCAGGCTCACTATATCCCTCTGACCTTCTTATTGACGATGAAACACTGAAATTGCATCGGAATTAAATACAAAAGGCACTATGCCGACTTATGTACAAGAAAGCTGGCACTTCATACTCTCTATGTTTTGAACCATTCCTGTGACACTAGTTATAGATTCCGATGCTTCACTTCAGGTTTACTGTATGCCTCTGACCTTCATATTGACGATGAAACACAGAAATTGCATCGGAATTAAATACAAAAGGCACAATGCCGACTTAAGTACAAGAGAACTGACTCTTCATACTGTCTATGTTTTGAACCATTCCTGTGACACTAGTTATAGATTCCGATGCTTCACTTCAGGTTTACAGTATCCCTCTGCCCTTCTTATTGACGATGAAACACAGAGATTGCATCGGAATTAAATACAAAAGGTACAATGCCGACTTAAGTACAAGAAAACTACGTCCTCTTACTGTCTATATTTTGAACCATTCATGTGACACTCGATATAGATTACGATGCTTTACTTCAGGTTTACTGTATCCCTCTGACGTTCTTCTTGACGATGAAACACAGAAATTGCATCGGAATTAAATACAAAAGGCACAATGCCGACATAAGTACAAGAAAACTGACTCTTCTTACTGTCTATGTTTTGAACCATTCCTGTGACACTAGTTATAGATTCCGATGCTTCACTTCAGGTTTACTGTATTCCTCTGACCTTCTTATTGACGATGAAACACAGAAATTGCCTCGGAATTAAATACAAAAGGCACAATGCCGTCTTAAGTACAAGAAAACTGACTCTTCTTACTGTCTATGGTTTGAACCATTCCTGTGACACTAGTTATAGATTCCGATGTTCACTTCAGGTTTACAGTATCCCTCTGCCCTTCTTATTGACAATGAAACACAGAAATTGCATCGGAATTAAATACAAAAGGGACAATGCCGACTTAAGTACAAGAAAACTGACTGTTCTTACTGTCTATATTTTGAACCATTCATGTGACACTCGATATAGATTACGATGCTTTACTTCAGGTTTACTGTATCCCTCTGACTTTCTTCTTGACGATGAGACACAGAAATTGCATCGGAATTAAATACAAAAGGCACAATGCCGACTTAAGTACAAGAAAACTGACTCTTCTTGCTGTCTATGTTTTGAACCATTCCTGTGACACTAGTTATAGATTCCGAAGCTTCACTTTAGGTTTATTGTATGCCTCTGACCTTCTTATTCACGATGAAACACAGGAATTGCATCGGAATTAAATACAAAAGGCACAATGCCGACTTAAGTACAAGAAAACTGAACCTTCATACTGTCTATGTTTTAAACCATTCCTGTGACACTAGTTATAGATTTCGATGCTTCACTACAGGTTTACTGTATACCTCTGACATTCTTGTTCACGACGAAACACAGAAATTGCATCGGAATTAAATACAAAGGGCACAATGCCGACTTAAGTACAAGAAAATTGACTCTTCTTACTGTCTATATTTTTAACCATTCATATGACACTCGTTATAGTTTACGATGCTTTACTTCAGGTTTACTGTATCCCTCTGACCTTCTTATTGACGATGAAACACAGAAATTGCATCGAAATTATATACAAAAGGCACAATGCTGATTTACATACAAGAAAACTGAATCTTCTTACTGTCTATGTTTTGAACCATTCATGTGTCACTAATTATAGATTCCGATGCTTCACTTCAGGTTTACTGTATCCCTCTGACCTTCTCATTGACGATGAAACACAGAAATTGCATCGGAATTAAATACAAAAGGCACAATGCCGACCTAAGTACAAGAAAACTGACTCTTCTTACTGTCTATGATTTGAACCATTCCTGTGACACTAGTTATAGATTCCGATGCTTCACTTCAGGTTTACTGTATTCCTCTGACCTTCTTATTGACGATGAAACACAGAAATTGCCTCGGAATTAAATACAAAAGGCACAATGCCGACTTAAGTACAAGAAAACTTATTCTTCTTACTGTCTATGGTTCGAACCATTCCGTTGACACTAGTTATAGATTCCGATGCTTCACTTCAGGTACACTGTATCCCTCTGACCTTCTTATTGGCGATGGAACAATGAAATTGCATCGGAATTAAATACAAAGGGCACAATGCCGACTTAAGTACAAGAAAACTTACTCTTCTTACTGTCTATGTTTGAACCATTCCTGTGACACTAGTTATAGATTCCGATGCTTCACTTCAGGTTTACTGTATGCCTCTGACCTTCTTATTAACGATGAAACAGAGAAATTGCATCGGAATTGAATACAAAAAGCACAATGTCGACTTAAGTACAAGAAAACTGACTCTACTTACTGTCTATGCTTTGAACCATTCCTGTGACACTAGTTGTAGATTCCGATGCTTCACTTCAGGTTTACTGTATCCCTCTGACCTTCTTATTGACGATGAAACACCGAAATTGCATCGGAATTAAATACAAAAGGCACAATGCCGACTTATGTACAAGAAAACTGGCTCTTCTTACTGTCTATGTTTTGAACCATTCATTTGCAACTCGTTATAGATTCCGTTGCTTTACTTCAGGTTTACTGTATCCCTCTGACCTTCTTATTGACGATGAAACACAGAAATTGCTTCGGAAATAAATACAAAAGGCACAATGCCGACTTAAGTACATGATAACTGACTCTTCTTACTGTCTATGTTTTGAATCATTCCTGTGACACTAAATATAAATTCCGATGCTTCACTTCTTGTTTACTGTATCCCTCTGACCTTCTTATTGACGATGAAACACAGAAATTGCATCGGAATTTAATACAAACGGCACAAAGCCGACTGAAGTACAAGAAAACTGATTCTTCTTACTGCCTATGTTTTGAACCATTCATGTGACACTAGTTATAAATTCCGATGCTTCACTGCAGGTTTACTGTATCCCTCTGACCTTCTTATTGACGATGAAACACAGCAATCGCATCGGAATTTAATACAAAAGGCACAATGCTGACATAAGTACAAGAAATCTGACTCTTCTTACTGTCTATGTTTTGAACAATTCCTGTAACACTAGTTATAGATTCCGATGCTTCACTTCAGGTTTACCGTATCCCTCCGTCCTTCTTATTGGCGATGAAACACAGTAATTGCATCGGATTAAATACAAAAGGCACAATGCCGACTTAAGTACAAGAAAACTGATCTTCTTACTATCTATGTTTTGAATAATTCCTGTGACACTAGTTATAGAATTATAGAATCCGATGCTTCACTTCAGGCTCACTATATCCCTCTGACCTTCTTATTGACGATGAAACACTGAAATTGCATCGGAATTAAATAAAAATGCACAATGCCGACTTATGTACAAGAAAGCTGGCACTTCATACTCTCTATGTTTTGAACCATTCCTGTGACACTAGTTATAGATTCCGATGCTTCACTTCAGGTTTACTGTATGCCTCTGACCTTCATATTGACGATGAAACACAGGAATTGCATCGGAATTAAATACAAAAGGCACAATGCCGACTTAAGTACAAGAGAACTGACTCTTCATACTGTCTATGTTTTGAACCATTCCTGTGACCCTAGTTATAGATTCCGATGCTTCACTTCAGGTTTACAGTATCCCTCTGCCCTTCTTATTGACGATGAAACACAGAGATTGCATCGGAATTAAATACAAAAGGTACAATGCCGACTTAAGTACAAGAAAACTGACTCCTCTTACTGTCTATATTTTGAACCATTCATGTGACACTCGATATAGATTACGATGCTTTACTTCAGGTTTACTGTATCCCTCTGACCTTCTTCTTGACGATGAAACACATAAATTCCATCGGAATTAAATACAAAAGGCACAATGCCGACTTAAGTACAAGAAAACTGACTCTTCCTACTGTCTATATTTTGACCCAATCCTGTGACAATAGTTATAGATTCCGATGCTTCACTTCAGGTTTACTGTATCCCTTTGACCTTCTTATTGACGATGAAACACAGAAATTGCATCGAAATTAAATACAAAAGGCACAATGCGTATTTAAATACAAGAAAACTGAGTCTTCTTACTGTCTATGTTTTGAACCATTCATGTGTCACTAATTATAGATTCCGATGCTTCACTTCAGGTCTACTGTATCCCTCTGACCTTCTCATTGACGATGAAACACAGAAATTGCATCGGAATTAAATACAAAAGGCACAATGCCGACCTAAGTACAAGAAAACTGACTCTTCTTACTGTCTATGATTTGAACCATTCCTGTGACACTAGTTATAGATTCCGATGCTTCACTTCAGGTTTACTGTATTCCTCTGACCTTCTTATTGACGATGAAACACAGAAATTGCCTCGGAATTAAATACAAAAGGCACAATGCCGACTTAAGTACAAGAAAACTGACTCTTCTTACTGTCTATGCTTTGAACCATTCCGTTGACACTAGTTATAGATTCCGATGCTTCACTTCAGGTACACTGTATCCCTCTGACCTTCTTATTGCCGATGGAACAATGAAATTGCATCGGAATTAAATACAAAGGGCACAATGCCGACTTAAGTACAAGAAAACTAACTCTTCTTACTGTCTATGTTTGAACCCTTCCTGTGACACTAGTTATAGATTCCGATGCTTCACTTCAGGTTTACTGTATGCCTCTGACCTTCTTATTGACGATGAAACAGAGAAATTGCATCGAAATTGAATACAAAAGGCACAATGTCGACTTAAGTACAAGAAAACTGTCTCTACTTACAGTCTATGCTTTGAACCATTCCTGTGACACTAGTTATAGATTCCGATGCTTCACTTCAGGTTTACTGTATCCCTCTGGCCTTCTTATTGACGATGAAACACAGAAATTGCTTCGGAATTAAATACAAAAGGCACAATGCCGACTTATGTACAAGAAAACTGACTCTTCTTACTGTCTATGCTTTGAACCATTCATTTGCAACTCGTTATAGATTCCGTTGCTTTACTTCAGGTTTACTGTATCCCTCTGACCCTCTTATTGACGATGAAACACAGAAATTGCATCGGAATTAAATACATACGGCACAATGCCGACTGAAGTACAAGAAAACTGATTCTTCTTACTGCCTATGTTTTGAACCATTCATGTGAAACCAGTTATAAATTCCGATGCTTCACTGCAAGTTTACTGTATCCCTCTGACCTTCTTATTGACGATGAAACACATCAATCGCATCGGATTTTAATACAAAAGGCACAATGCTGACATAAGTACAAGAAATCTGACTCTTCTTACTGTCTATGCTTTCAACAATTCCTGTGACACTAGTTATAGATTCCGATGCTTCACTTCAGGTTTACCGTATCCCTCCGTCCTTCTTATTGGCGATGAAACACAGTAATTGCATCGGATTAAATACAAAAGGCACAATGCCGACTTAAGTACAAGAAAACTGATCTTCTTACTATCTATGCTTTGAATAATTCCTGTGACACTAGTTATAGAATCCGATGCTTCACTTCAGGCTCGCTATATCCCTCTGACCTTCTTATTGTCGATGAAACACTGAAATTGCATCGGAATTATATACAAAATGCACTATGCCGACTTATGTACAAGAAAGCTGGCACTTCATACTCTCTATGTTTTGAACCATTCCTGTGACACTAGTTATAGATTCCGATGCTTCACTTCAGGTTTACTGTATGCCTCTGACCTTCATATTGACGATGAAACACAGAAATTGCATCGGAATTAAATACAAAAGGCACAATGCCGACTTAAGTACAAGAGAACTGACTCTTCATACTGTCTATGTTTTGAACCATTCCTGTGACACTAGTTATAGATTCCGATGCTTCACTTCAGGTTTACAGTATCCCTCTGCCCTTCTTATTGACGATGAAACACAGAGATTGCATCGGAATTAAATACAAAAGGTACAATGCCGACTTAAGTACATGAAAACTACGTCCTCTTACTGTCTATATTTTGAACCATTCATGTGACACTCGATATAGATTACGATGCTTTACTTCAGGTTTACTGTATCCCTCTGACCTTCTTCTTGACGATGAAACACAGAAATTGCATCGGAATTAAATACAAAAGGCACAATGCCGACTTAAGTACAAGAAAACTGACTCTTCTTACTGTCTATGCTTTTAACCATTCCTGTGACACTAGTTATAGATTCCGATGCTTCACTTCAGGTTTACTGTATTCCTCTGACCTTCTTATTGACGATGAAACACAGAAATTGCCTCGGAATTAAATACAAAAGGCACAATGCCGACTTAAGTACAAGAAAACTGACTCTTCTTACTGTCTATGGTTTGAACCATTCCTGTGACACTAGTTATAGATTCCGATGCTTCACTTCAGATTCACTGTATCCCCCTGACTTTCTTACTGGCGATGGAACAATGAAATTGCCTCGGAATTAAATACAAATGGCACAATGCCGACTTAAGTACAAGAAAACTTACTCTTCTTACTGTCTATGTTTTGAACCATTCCTGTGACACTAGTTATAGGTTCCGATGCTTCACTTCAGGTTTACTGTATCCCTCTGACCTTCTTATTGACGATGAAACACAGAAATTGCATCGGAATTAAATACAAAAGGCACAATGCCGACTTATGTACAAGAAAACTGACTCTTCTTACTGTCTATGTTTTGAACCATTCATTTGAAACTCGTTATAGATTCCGATGCTTTACTTCAGGTTTACTGTATAGCTCTGACCTTCTTTTGACGATGAAACACAGAAATTGCTTCGGAAATAAATACAAAAGGCACAATGCCGACCTAAGTACAAGATTACTGACTCTTCTTACTGTCTATGTTTTGAATCATTCCTGTGACACTAAATATAAATTCCGATGCTTCACTTCAGGTTTACAGTATCTCTCTGACCTTCTTATTGACGATGAAACACAGAAATTGCATTGGAATTAAATACAAAAGGCACAAAACCGACTGAAGTACAAGAAAACTGATTCTTCTTACTGCCTATGTTTTGAACCATTCATGTGACACTAGTTATAAATTCCGATGCTTCACTGCAGGTTTACTGTATCCCTCTGACCTTCTTATTGACGATGAAACACAGCAATCGCTTCGGAATTTAATACAAAAGGCACAATGCTGACATAAGTACAAGAAATCTGACTCTTCTTACTGTCTATGCTTTGAACAATTCCTGTGACACTAGTTATAGATTCCGATGCTTCACTTCAGGTTTACCGTATCCCTCCGTCCTTCTTATTGGCGATGAATCACAGTTTAATGCATCGGATTAAATACAAAAGGCACAATGCCAACTTAAGTACAAGAAAACTGATCTTCTTACTGTCTATGTTTTGAATAATTCCTGTGACACTAGTTATAGAATCCGATGCTTCACTTCAGGCTCACTATATCCCTCTGACCTTCTTATTGACGATGAAACACTGAAATTGCATCGGAATTAAATACAAAAGGCACAATGCCGACTTAAGTACAAGAAAGCTGGCACTTCATTCTCTCTATGTTTTGAACCATTCCTGTGACACTAGTTATAGATTCCGATGCTTCACTTCAGGTTTACAGTATCCCTCTGCCCTTCTTATTGACAATGAAACACAGAAATTGCATCGGAATTAAATACAAAAGGTACAATGCCAACTTAAGTACAAGAAAACTGACTCTTCTTACTGTCTATATTTTGAACCATTCATGTGACACTCGACATAGATTACGATGCTTTACTTCAGGTTTACTGTATCCCTCTGACCTTCTTCTTGACGATGAAACACAGAAATTGCATCGGAATTAAATACAAAAGGCACAATGCCGACTTAAGTACAAGAAAACTGACTCTTCTTGCTGTCTATGTTTTGAACCATTCCTGTGACACTAGTTACAGATTCCGATGCTTCACTTCAGGTTTACTGTATCCCTCTGAGCTTCTTATTGACGATGAAACACAGAAATTGCATCGTAATTAAATAGAAAAGGCCCAATGCCGACTTAAGTACAAGAAAACTGAACCTTCTTACTGTCTATGATTTGAACCATTCCAGTACACTAGTTATAGATTCCGATGCTTCACTACAGGTTTACTGTATACCTCTGACATTCTTATTCACGACGAAACACAGAAATTGCATCGGAATTAAATACAAAAGGCACAATGCCGACTTAAGTACAAGAAAACTGACTCTTCTTACTGTCTATATTTTGAACCATTCCTGTGACACTAGTTATAGTTTACGATGCTTTACTTCAGGTTTACTGTATCCCTCTGACCTTCATATTGACGATGAAACACATAAATTGCATCGGAATAAAATTCAAAATGCACAATGCCGACTTAAGTACAAGAAAACTGACTCTTCCTACTGTCTATATTTTGAACCATTCCTGTGACACTAGTTATAGATTCCGATGCTTCACTTCAGGTTTACTGTATCCCTCTGACCTTCTTATTGACGATGTAACACAGAAATTGCATCGAAATTAAATACAAAAGGCACAATGCTGATTTAAATACAAGAAAACTGAATCTTCTTACTGTCTATGTTTTGAACCATTCATGTGTCACTAATTATAGATTCCGATGCTTCACTTCAGGTTTACTGTATCCCTCTGACCTTCTCATTGACGATGAAACACAGAAATTGCATCGGAATTAAATACAAAAGGCACAATGCCGACCTAAGTACAAGAAAACTGACTCTTCTTACTGTCTATGATTTGTACCATTCCTGTGACACTAGTTATAGATTCCGATGCTTCACTTCAGGTTTACTGTATTCCTCTGACCTTCTTATTGACGATGAAACACAGAAATTGCCTCGGAATTGAATACAAAAGGCCCAATGCCGACTTAAGTACAAGAAAACTGACTCTTCTTACTGTCTATGGTTTGAACCATTCCTGTGACACTAGTTATAGATTCCGATGCTTCACTTCAGGTACACTGTATCCCTCTGACCTTCTTATTGGCGATGGAACAATGAAATTGCATCGGAATTAAATACAAAGGGCACAATGCCGACTTAAGGACAAGAAAACTTACTCTCCTTACTGTCTATGTTTGAACCATTCCTGTGACACTAGGTATAGATTCCGATGCTTCACTTCAGGTTTACTGTATGCCTCTGACCTTCTTATTGACGATGAAACAGAGAAATTGCATCGGAATTGAATACAAAAGGCACAATGTCGACTTAAGTACAAGAAAACTGACTCTACTTACTGTCTATGTTTTGAACCATTCCTGTGACACTAGTTATAGATTCCGATGCTTCACTTCAGGTTTACTGTATCCCTCTGACCTTCTTAATGACGATGAAACACAGAAATTGCATCGGAATTAAATACAAAAGGGACAATGCCGACTTATGTACAAGAAAACTGACTCTTCTTACTGTCTATGTTTTGAACCATTCATTTGCAACTCGTTATAGATTCCGTTGCTTTACTTCAGGTTTACTGTATCCCTCTGACCTTCTTATTGACGATGAAACACAGAAATTGCTTCGGAAATAAATACAAAAGGCACAATGCCGACTTAAGTACAAGATAACTGACTCTTCTTACTAACTATGGTTTGAACCATTCCTGTGACACTAGTTATAGATTCCGATGCTTCACTTCAGGTTTACTGTATCCCTCTGAGCTTCTTATTGACGATGAAACACAGAAATTGCATCGGAATTAAATAGAAAACACACAATGCCGACTTCAGTACAAGAAAACTGACTCTTCTTACTGTCTATGATTTGAACCATTCCTGTGACACTAGTTATAGATTCCGATGCTTCACTTCAGGTTTACTGTATCCCTCTGACGTTCTTACTGACGATGAAAGACAGAAATTGCATCGGAATTAAATACAAAAGGCACAATGCTGACTTAAGTACAAGAAAACTGACTCTTCTTACTGTCTATGTTTTGAACCATACCTGTGACACTTGTTATAGTTTCCGATGCTTCACTTCAGGTTAACTGTATACCTCTGACCTTCTTATTGACGATGAAACACAGAAATTGCTTCGGAATTAAATACAAAAGGCACAATGCCGACTTATGTACAAGAAAACTGACTCTTCTTACTGTCTACGATTTGAAACATTCATGTGACACTAGTTATTGATTCCGATGCTTCACTGCAGGTTTACTGTATCCCTCTGACCTTCTTATTGACGATGAAACACTAAAATTGCATCGGCATTAAATACAAAAGGCCCAATGCCGATTTAAGTACAAGAAATCTGACTCTTCTTACTGTCTATGTTTTGAACTATTCCTGTGACACTAGTTATAGATTCCGATGCTTCACTTCAGGTTCACTGCATCCCTCTGACCATCTTATTGACGATGAAACACTGAAATTGCATCGGAATTAAATACAAAAGGCACATTTCTGACTTAAGTACAAGAAAACTGACTCTTCTTACTATCTACGTTTTGAACCATTCCTGTGACACTAGTAATAGATTCCGATGCTTCACTTCAGGTTTACTGTATCCCACTGACCTTCTTATTGACGATGAAACACAGAAATTGCATCGGAAGTAAATACAAAAGGCCGAATGCCGACTTATGTACAAGAAAACTGACTCTTCTTACTGTCTATGTTTTCAACCATTCCTGTGACACTAGTTATGGATTCCGATGCTTCACTTCATGTTTACTGTATCCCTCTGACATTCTTATTGACGATGAAACACAGAAATTGCATCGGAATTAAATACAAAATGCACAATGCCGATTGAAGTACAAGAAAACTCATTCTTCTTACTGCCTATGTTTTGAACCATTCATGTGACACTAGTTATAAATTCCGATGCTTCACTGCAGGTTTACTGTATCCCTCTGACCTTCTTATTGACGATGAAACACAGCAATCACATCGGAATTTAATACAAAAGGCACAATGCTGACATAAGTACAAGAAATCTGACTCTTCTTACTGTCTATGCTTTGAACAATTCCTGTGACACTAGTTATAGATTCCGATGCTTCACTTCAGGTTTACCGTATCCCTCCGTCCTCCTTATTGGCGATGAAACACAGTAATTGCATCGGATTAAATACAAAAGGCACAATGCCGACTTAAGTACAAGAAAACTGATCTTCTTACAGTCTTTGTTTTGAATAATTCCTGTGACACTAGTTATAGAATCCGATGCTTCACTTCAGGCTCCCTATATCCCTCTGACCTTCTTATTGACGATGAAACACTGAAATTGCATCGGAAATAAATACAAAAGGCACAATGCCGATTTAAGTACAAGAAAGCTGGCACTTCATACTCTCTATGATTTGAACCATTCCTGTGACACTAGTTATAGATTCCGATGCTTCACTTCAGTTTTACTGTATGCCTCTGACCTTCATATTGACGAAGAAACACATAAATTGCATCGGAATTAAATACAAAAGGCACAATGCCGACTTAAGTACAAGAGAACTGACTCTTCATACTGTCTATGTTTTTAACCATTCCTGTGACACTAGTTATAGATTCCGATGCTTCACTTCATTTTTACAGTATCCCTCTGCCCTTCTTATTGACGATGAAACCCAGAAATTGCATCGGAATTAAATACAAAAGGTACAATGCCGACATAAGTACAAGAAACCTGACTCTTCTTACTGTCTATATTTTGAACCAATCATGTGACACTCGATATACATTACGATGCTTTAATGCAGGTTTACTGTATCCCTCTGACCTTCTTCTTGACGATGAAACACAGAAATTGCATCGGAATTAAATACAAAAGGCACAATGACGACTTAAGTACAAGAAAACTGACTCTTCTTACTGACTATGTTTTGAACCTTTCCTGTGACACTAGTTATAGATTCTGATGCTTCACTTCATGTACACTGTATCCCTCTGAGCTTCTTATTGACGATGAAACACAGAAATTGCATCGGAATTAATTAGAAAAGGCACAATGCCGACTTAAGTACAAGAAAACTGACTCTTCTTACTGTCTATGATTTCGACCATTCCTGTGACACTAGTTATAGATTCCGATGCTTCACTTCATGTTTACTGTATCCCTCTGACGTTCTTACTGACGATGAAACACAGAAATTGCATCGGAATTAAATACAAAAGGCACAATGCTGACTTAAGTACAAGAAAACTGACTCTTCTTACTGTCTATGTTTTGAACCATACCTGTGACACTTGTTATAGATTCCGATGCTGCACTTCAGGTTAATTGTATACCTCTGACCATCTTATTGACGATGAAACACAGAAATTGCTTCGGAATTAAATACAAAAGGCACAATGCCGACTTAAGTACAAGAAAACTGACTCTTCTTACTGTCTATGATTTGAAACATTCATGTGACACTAGATATTGATTCCGATGCTTCACTGCAGGTTTACTGTATCCCTCTGACCTTCTTATTGACGATGAAACACAGGAATTGCATCGGAATTAAGTACAAAAGGCATAATGCCGACTTATGTACAAGAAAACTGACTCTTCTTACTGTCTATGTTTTGAACCATTCATTTGCAACTCGTTATAGATTCCGTTGCTTTACTTCAGGTTTACTGTGTCCCTCTGACCTTCTTATTGACGATGAAACACAGAAATTGCTTCGGAAATAAATACAAAAGGCACAATGCCGACTTAAGTACAAGATAACTGACTCTTCTTACTGTTTATGCTTTGTATCATTCCTGTGACACTAAATAAAAATTCCGATGATTCACTCCAGGTTTACTGTATCCCTCTGACCTTCTTATTGACGATGAAACACAGAAATTGCGTCGGAATTAAATACAAACGGCACAATGCCGACTGAAGTACAAGAAAACTGATTCTTCTTACTGCCTATGTTTTGAACCATTCATGTGACACTAGTTATAAATTCCGATGCTTCACTGCAGGTTTACTGTATCCCTCTGACCTTCTTATTGACGATGAAACACCGCAATCGCATCGGAATTTAATACAAAAGGCACAATGCTGACATAAGTACAAGAAATCTGACTCTTCTTACTGTCTATGCTTTGAACAATTCCTGTGACACTAGTTATAGATTCCGATGCTTCACTTCAGGTTTACCGTATCCCTCCGTCCTTCTTATTGGCGATGAAACACAGTAATTGCATCGGATTAAATACAAAAGGCACAATGCCGACTGAAGTACAAGAAAACTGATCTTCTTACTATCTATGTTTCAAATAATTCCTGTGACACTAGTTATTGAATCCGATGCTTCCCTTCAGGCTCACTATATCCCTCTGACCTTTATATTGACGATGAAACACTGAAATTGCATCGGAATTAAATACAAAAGGCACAATGCCGACTTATGTACAAGAAAGCAGGCACATCATACTCTCTATGTTTTGAACCATTCCTGTGACACTAGTTATAGATTCCGATGCTTCACTTCAGGTTTACTGTATGCCTCTGACCTTCATATTGACGATGAAACACATAAATTGCATCGGAATTAAATACAAAAGGCACAATGCCGACTTAAGTACAAGAGAACTGAATCTTCATGCTGTCTATGTTTTGAACCATTACTGTGACACTAGTTATAGATTCCGATGCTTCACTTCAGGTTTACAGTATCCCTCTGCCCTTCTTATTGACGATGAAACACAGAAATTGCATCGGAATTAAATACAAAATGTACAATGCCGACTTAAGTACAAGAAAACTGACTCCTCTTACTGTCTATATTTTGAACCATTCATGTGACACTCGACATAGATTACGATGCTTTACTTCAGGTTTAGTGTATCCCTCTGACCTTCTTCTTGACGATGAAACACAGAAATTGCATCGGAATTAAATACAAAAGGCACAATGCCGACTTAAGTACAAGAAAACTGACTCTTCTTACTGTCTATGTTTTGAACCATTCCTGTGACACTAGTTATAGATTCCGATGCTACACTTCAGGTTTACTGTATCCCTCTGAGCTTCTTATTGACGATGAAACACATAAATTGCATCGGAATTAAATAGAAAAGGCACAATGCCGACTTAAGTACAAGAAAACTGACTCTTCTTACTGTCTATGATTTGGACCATTCCTGTGACACTAGTTATAAATTCCGATGCTTCACTTCATGTTTACTGTATCCCTCTGACGTTCTTACTGACGATGAAACACAGAAATTGCATCGGAATTAAATACAAAAGGCACAATGCTGACTTAAGTACAAGAAAACTGACTCTTCTTACTGTCTATGTTTTGAACCATACCTGTGACACTTGTTATAGATTCCGATGCTGTACTTCAGGTTAATTGTATACCTCTGACCTTCTTATTGACGATGAAACACAGAAATTGCTTCGGAATTAAATACAAAAGGCACAATGCCGACTTAAGTACAAGAAAACTGACTCTTCTTACTGTCTATGATTTGAAACATTCATGTGACACTAGATATTGATTCCGATGCTTCACTGCAGGTTTACTGTATCCCTCTGACCTTCTTATTGACGATGAAACACAGGAATTGCATCGGAATTAAGTACAAAAGGCATAATGCCGACTTATGTACAAGAAAACTGACTCTTCTTACTGTCTATGTTTTGAACCATTCATTTGCAACTCGTTATAGATTCCGTTGCTTTACTTCAGGTTTACTGTGTCCCTCTGACCTTCTTATTGACGATGAAACACAGAAATTGCTTCGGAAATAAATACAAAAGGCACAATGCCGACTTAAGTACAAGATAACTGACTCTTCTTACTGTTTATGCTTTGTATCATTCCTGTGACACTAAATAAAAATTCCGATGATTCACTCCAGGTTTACTGTATCCCTCTGACCTTCTTATTGACGATGAAACACAGAAATTGCGTCGGAATTAAATACAAACGGCACAATGCCGACTGAAGTACAAGAAAACTGATTCTTCTTACTGCCTATGTTTTGAACCATTCATGTGACACTAGTTATAAATTCCGATGCTTCACTGCAGGTTTACTGTATCCCTCTGACCTTCTTATTGACGATGAAACACCGCAATCGCATCGGAATTTAATACAAAAGGCACAATGCTGACATAAGTACAAGAAATCTGACTCTTCTTACTGTCTATGCTTTGAACAATTCCTGTGACACTAGTTATAGATTCCGATGCTTCACTTCAGGTTTACCGTATCCCTCCGTCCTTCTTATTGGCGATGAAACACAGTAATTGCATCGGATTAAATACAAAAGGCACAATGCCGACTGAAGTACAAGAAAACTGATCTTCTTACTATCTATGTTTCAAATAATTCCTGTGACACTAGTTATTGAATCCGATGCTTCCCTTCAGGCTCACTATATCCCTCTGACCTTTATATTGACGATGAAACACTGAAATTGCATCGGAATTAAATACAAAAGGCACAATGCCGACTTATGTACAAGAAAGCAGGCACATCATACTCTCTATGTTTTGAACCATTCCTGTGACACTAGTTATAGATTCCGATGCTTCACTTCAGGTTTACTGTATGCCTCTGACCTTCATATTGACGATGAAACACATAAATTGCATCGGAATTAAATACAAAAGGCACAATGCCGACTTAAGTACAAGAGAACTGACTCTTCATGCTGTCTATGTTTTGAACCATTACTGTGACACTAGTTATAGATTCCGATGCTTCACTTCAGGTTTACAGTATCCCTCTGCCCTTCTTATTGACGATGAAACACAGAAATTGCATCGGAATTAAATACAAAATGTACAATGCCGACTTAAGTACAAGAAAACTGACTCCTCTTACTGTCTATATTTTGAACCATTCATGTGACACTCGACATAGATTACGATGCTTTACTTCAGGTTTAGTGTATCCCTCTGACCTTCTTCTTGACGATGAAACACAGAAATTGCATCGGAATTAAATACAAAAGGCACAATGCCGACTTAAGTACAAGAAAACTGACTCTTCTTACTGTCTATGTTTTGAACCATTCCTGTGACACTAGTTATAGATTCCGATGCTACACTTCAGGTTTACTGTATCCCTCTGAGCTTCTTATTGACGATGAAACACAGAAATTGCATCGGAATTAAATAGAAAAGGCACAATGCCGACTTAAGTAAAAGAAAACTGACTCTTCTTACTGTCTATGATTTGGACCATTCCTGTGACACTAGTTATAGATTCCGATGCTTCACTTCATGTTTACTGTATCCCTCTGACGTTCTTACTGACGATGAAACACAGAAATTGCATCGGAATTAAATACAAAAGGCACAATGCTGACTTAAGTACAAGAAAACTGACTCTTCTTACTGTCTATGTTTTGAACCATACCTGTGACACTTGTTATAGATTCCGATGCTGCACTTCAGGTTAATTGTATACCTCTGACCTTCTTATTGACGATGAAACACAGAAATTGCTTCGGAATTAAATACAAAAGGCACAATGCCGACTTAAGTACAAGAAAACTGACTCTTCTTACTGTCTATGATTTGAAACATTCATGTGACACTAGATATTGATTCCGATGCTTCACTGCAGGTTTACTGTATCCCTCTGACCTTCTTATTGACGATGAAACACAGGAATTGCATCGGAATTAAGTACAAAAGGCATAATGCCGACTTATATACAAGAAAACTGACTCTTCTTACTGTCTATGTTTTGAACCATTCATTTGCAACTCGTTATAGATTCCGTTGCTTTACTTCAGGTTTACTGTGTCCCTCTGACCTTCTTATTGACGATGAAACACAGAAATTGCTTCGGAAATAAATACAAAAGGCACAATGCCGACTTAAGTACAAGATAACTGACTCTTCTTACTGTTTATGCTTTGTATCATTCCTGTGACACTAAATAAAAATTCCGATGATTCACTCCAGGATTACTGTATCCCTCTGACCTTCTTATTGACGATGAAACACAGAAATTGCGTCGGAATTAAATACAAACGGCACAATGCCGACTGAAGTACAAGAAAACTGATTCTTCTTACTGCCTATGTTTTGAACCATTCATGTGACACTAGTTATAAATTCCGATGCTTCACTGCAGGTTTACTGTATCCCTCTGAGCTTCTTATTGACGATGAAACACCGCAATCGCATCGGAATTTAATACAAAAGGCACAATGCTGACATAAGTACAAGAAATCTGACTCTTCTTACTGTCTATGCTTTGAACAATTCCTGTGACACTAGTTATAGATTCCGATGCTTCACTTCAGGTTTACCGTATCCCTCCGTCCTTCTTATTGGCGATGAAACACAGTAATTGCATCGGATTAAATACAAAAGGCACAATGCCGACTGAAGTACAAGAAAACTGATCTTCTTACTATCTATGTTTCAAATAATTCCTGTGACACTAGTTATTGAATCCGATGCTTCCCTTCAGGCTCACTATATCCCTCTGACCTTTATATTGACGATGAAACACTGAAATTGCATCGGAATTAAATACAAAAGGCACAATGCCGACTTATGTACAAGAAAGCAGGCACATCATACTCTCTATGTTTTGAACCATTCCTGTGACACTAGTTATAGATTCCGATGCTTCACTTCAGGTTTACTGTATGCCTCTGACCTTCATATTGACGATGAAACACATAAATTGCATCGGAATTAAATACAAAAGGCACAATGCCGACTTAAGTACAAGAGAACTGACTCTTCATGCTGTCTATGTTTTGAACCATTACTGTGACACTAGTTATAGATTCCGATGCTTCACTTCAGGTTTACAGTATCCCTCTGCCCTTCTTATTGACGATGAAACACAGAAATTGCATCGGAATTAAATACAAAATGTACAATGCCGACTTAAGTACAAGAAAACTGACTCCTCTTACTGTCTATATTTTGAACCATTCATGTGACACTCGACATAGATTACGATGCTTTACTTCAGGTTTAGTGTATCCCTCTGACCTTCTTCTTGACGATGAAACACAGAAATTGCATCGGGAATTTAAATACAAAAGGCACAATGCCGACTTAAGTACAAGAGAAAACTGACTCTTCTTACTGTCTATGTTTTGAACCATTCCTGTGACACTAGTTATAGATTCCGATGCTACACTTCAGGTTTACTGTATCCCTCTGAGTCTCTTATTGACGATGAAACACAGAAATTGCATCGGGAATTAAATAGAAAAGGCACAATGCCGACTTAAGTACAAGAAAACTGACTCTTCTTACTGTCTATGATTTGAACCATTCCTGTGACACTAGTTATAGATTCCGATGCTTCACTTACAGGTTTACTGTATCCCTCTGACGTTCTTACTGACGATGAAACACAGAAATTGCATCGGAATTAAATACAAAAGGCACAATGCTGACTTAAGTACAAGAAAACTGACTCTTCTTACTGTCTACGATTTAAAACATTCATGTGACACTAGTTATTGATTCCGATGCTTCACTGCAGGTTTGCTGCTATCCCTCTGACCCTTCTTATTGACGATGAAACACTGAAATTGCATCGCCATTAAATACAAAAGGCCCAATGCCGATTTAAGTACAAGAAATCTGACTCTTCTTACTGTCTATGTTTTGAACTATTCCTGTGACACTAGTTATAGATTCCGATGCTTCACTTCAGGTTCACTGTATCCCTCTGACCATCTTATTGACGATGAAACACTGAAATTGCATCGGAATTAAATACAAATGGCACAATTCCGACTTAAGTACAAGAAAACTGACTCTTCTTACTGTCTACGTTTTTGAACCATTCCTGTGACACTAGTAATAGATTCCGATGCGTTCACTTCAGGTTTTACTGTATCCCACTGACCTTCTTATTGACGATGAAACACAGAAATTGCATCGGAATTAAATACAAAAGGCAGAATGTCGACTTATGTACAAGAAACTGACTCTTCTTACTGTCTATGTTTTTCAACCATTCCTGTGACATTAGTTATGGATTCCGATGCTTCACTTCATGTTTACTGTATCCCTCTGACATTCTTATTGACGATGAAACACAGAAATTGCATCGAAATTAAATACAAAAGGCACAATGCCAACTGAAGTACCAGAAAACTCATTCTTCTTACTGCCTATGTTTTGAACCATTCATGTGACACTAGTTATAAATTCCGATGTTTCACTGCAGGTTTACTGTATCCCTCTGACCTTCTTATTGACGATGAAACACAGCAATCGCATCGGAATTTAATACAAAAGGCACAATGCTGACATAAGTACAAGAAATCTGACTCTTCTTACTGTCTATGTGTTGAACAATTCCTGTGACACTAGTTTATAGATTCCGATGCTTCACTTCTGGTTTACCGTATCCCTCCGTCCTCCTTATTGGCTATGAAACATAGTAAATTGCATCGGATTAAATACAAAAGGCACAATGCCGACTTAAGTACAAGGAAACTGATCTTCTTACTGTCTATGTTTTGAATAATTCCTGTGACACTAGTTATAGAATCCGATGCTTCACTTCAGGCTCCCTATATCCCTCTCACCTTCTTATTGACGATGAAACACTGAAATTGCATTCGGAATTAAATACAAAAGGCACAATGCCGACTTAAGTACAAGAAAGCTGGCACTTCATACTCTCTATGTTTTGAACCATTCCTGTGACACTGATGCTTCACTTCAGGTTTACTGTATGCCTCTGACCTTCATATTGACGATGAAACAAATAAATTGCATCGGAATTAAATACAAAAGGGACAATGCCGACTTAAGTACAAGAGAACTGACTCTTCATACTGTCTATGTTTTGAACCATTCCTGTGACACTAGTTATAGATTCCGATGCTTCACTTCAGGTTAACTGTATACCTCTGACCTTCTTATTGACGATGAAACACAGAAATTGCTTCGGAATTAAGTACAAAATGCACAATGCTGACTTAAGTACAAGAAAACTGACTCTTCATACTGTCTATGTTTTTGAACAATTCCTGTGACACTAGTTATAGATTCCGATGCTTCACTTCAGGTTTACAGTATCCCTCTGCCCTTCTTATTGACTATGAAACACAGAAATTGCATCGGAATTAAACACAAAAGGTACAATGCCGACTTAAGTACAAGAAAACTGACTCTTCTTACTGTCTATATTTTGAACCATTCATGTGGCACTCGATTAGGATTACGATGCTTTACTTCAGGTTTACTGTATCCCTCTGACCTTCTTCTTGACGATGAAACACAGAAATTGCATCGGAATTAAATACAAAAGGCACAATGCCGACTTAAGTACAAGAAAACTGACTCTTCTTACTGTCTATGTTTTGAACCATTCCTGTGACACTAGTTATAGCTTCCGATGCTTCACTTCAGGTTTACTGTATCCCTCTGAGCTTCTTATTGACGATGAAACACAGAAATTGCATCGGAATTAAATAGAAAATGCACAATGCCGACTTAAGTACAAGAAAACTGACTCTTCTTACTGTCTATCATTTGAAACATTCATGTGACACTAGTTATTGATTCCGATGCTTCACTGCAGGTTTACTGTATCCCTCTGACCTTCTTATTGACGATGAAACACAGGAATTGCATCGGAATTAAGTACAAAATGCACAATGCTGACTTAAGTACAAGAAAACTGACTCTTCATACTGTCTATGTTTTGAACAATTCCTGTGACACTAGTTATAGATTCCGATGCTTCACTTCAGGTTTACAGTATCCCTCTGCCCTTCTTATTGACTATGAAACACAGAAATTGCATCGGAATTAAATACAAAATGTACAATGCCGACTTAAGTACAAGAAAACTGACTCCTCTTACTGTCTATATTTTGAACCATTCATGTGACACTCGACATAGATTACGATGCTTTACTTCAGGTTTAGTGTATCCCTCTGACCTTCTTCTTGACGATGAAACACAGAAATTGCATCGGAATTAAATACAAAAGGCACAATGCCGACTTAAGTACAAGAAAACTGACTCTTCTTACTGTCTATGTTTTGAACCATTCCTGTGACACTAGTTATAGATTCCGATGCTACACTTCAGGTTTACTGTATCCCTCTGAGCTTCTTATTGACGATGAAACACAGAAATTGCATCGGAATTAAATAGAAAAGGCACAATGCCGACTTAAGTACAAGAAAACTGACTCTTCTTACTGTCTATGATTTGGACCATTCCTGTGACACTAGTTATAGATTCCGATGCTTCACTTCATGTTTACTGTATCCCTCTGACGTTCTTACTGACGATGAAACACAGAAATTGCATCGGAATTAAATACAAAAAGGCACAATGCTGACTTAAGTACAAGAAAACTGACTCTTCTTACTGTCTATGTTTTGAACCATACCTGTGACACTTGTTATAGATTCCGATGCTGCACTTCAGGTTAATTGTATACCTCTGACCTTCTTATTGACGATGAAACACAGAAATTGCTTCGGAATTAAATACAAAAGGCACAATGCCGACTTAAGTACAAGAAAACTGACTCTTCTTACTGTCTATGATTTG